>NC_056733.1:1410734031-1410874031 GCF_019279795.1 Protopterus annectens
GCTAGGGTCTGTGTTCCACATTGGGCTCTTAAGAGGTTGAGACCTATGCTTCCATCATGGGCTACTAGTCATCTTCTGCACTTGTCTGACTGGTTACAGTTTCTTACCCAGTTAATTCTCATACCTTGTTACAGTCACTGTGTTTCCGTAAAACCACTTAAAACTGTTGAACTTATTCAAACTGCTCAAAAATAATAACAATAGTAACAGTAATAATCTCAGGCCACTCCTTTGAGACGGCATTGCTCACAGGTTGCCCTACTTTTAGCTATTTCTGAACATTTATTATTAGTTATTTACTTATTTGTTAACTTGAGTAAGTGGACTAATATATGCAGATCTTTTTTTTTTTTCAGCCATATCCCAAATCACTAGATCAACAGTAAGGATTACATGCAGGGATAATTTAGAGTAGTCACTAAGCATCACGTTTTGACAGGTGGGTGGAAATCAGAATGTTTTATGGAAACACACACATGCATGTAGGGGGATCATGCAATGCTTGATAGTTTGTTCAGCTTTCTATATTATACTCTTACCCAAAACTTGTCACTAGTCTAGTCAAAGTATTTACCGCCCCCCCCCCATTTTGTATGTGACTCTAAATCTGTGATACTCCTGCAGTGCATTTATGAGTAAAACTGTTCCTGTTACTATTATTTTAATTTTAGCCAGGTGAATCATTTTTCTTTCCACCTCTACCTCCCACCACTTTACACACACATGTCTCATGTTTACTTTTCTGTAATTATTTTGCTTTTATCAGAGTCTGCCACAAGCATTTCTCTGTCATACTGTCGAAAAGGTAACATTTAATGATCAGAAGTTACCTGGAACAATATTAGTATCTGATATTTTTTGTTTATGCTCCACAGTTATCTCTTGCAATTGTATTAGTTAACAAGCAATCATAAACCTCATATTAGCAAGAAAATCAAAAGTTAAAATCAATGTTTAAGTTAAGCCTGGTCTTATTATCTTTCAAAACAGTAAATGGAGTAGTTCACATAATAGATGGTTAATATGACCAGTTTTGGGTTGAAAACCCTATGGATCACTGAGCAGGAACTTACTATTATGGGAGTGTGAGCAACCAACACACTGAGCAAGGCAAGGGGCATGAACCTGTAGTTTCTAGTAATACTGAACTAACTACTAGTGTAATGCATGACAGAAAATGCTCTCTGTTCCCCTAATGAAACTTGCAATTACTATGGAAGAAAGGCTACCAGTAAAAAATTGCTTTGCACTTTGCTGTAATGTCTGTCAGGTAGATGTTTGTCCCACATAAGTTGAGTGACCATGCCATAGCCTGGTGCAGGGCCCCCTGAAAGAGTGGGGGGCCAAATACGTTCAGTTGGTCTAAAACTGGCCTGGGCCTGTGTATTTGTGTGTGTGTGTACACATATATATATATATATATATATATATATATATATATATATATACATATATATGTATATATATATATATATATATATATATATATATATGTGTGTGTGTGTGTATATATATATATATATATATATATATATGCCAAGGGCATATATATATATGTGTGTGTGTGTGTATAGATATATATATATTTATATATATATATATATATATATATATATATATATATATATATATATATATATATGTATATGGGTCTACTTTTATATATTGAAAGCCAAGCCAGGAAGGCTGAAGACCGATAACTGAGATTATAATACTGTAACGTCAAAAGCTGAAATATAAAAAAGCTGAGATATAAGTATCCAAAGTCTCATAATATCGAATTTTGCAATGCTAACATGTCAATCTTCAATACAACTTCCCATTCTGCTTCCAAATGCGAGTATAGTGCAAATCTAACACTCGTAACTTTTTCTCGGTTGTAGTATCCTCTGACAACTGTTCATAGTGAACCATCAACTAAATACACATTACACATCTACATATTTAGTAGCCTTGTAAATCCTTCAATGAATTCAACAAACAAGTAAGTACTTTCAGTGTCCAACACCCATGCAGCAATGCCTCTCTTTCAGTACCCTTTTAAAAATGTCCGTAATAAACCATCAACAAAACATAGACTTCTTATTTACGTTTTCAGAACTCTTGCAATTGCTTGAACAAGCTCAACAGATGAAAAACTACCTTTATTATTCAAGACACTCTCAAACTGTGCATGCCTCTGGAGGAATTTTCTTTTTTTAGCCAAGGGAGGATAACCTGCTGCTAGTCTTGCTCATAGCTCTTCAACTCGATTCTGCTCCCTAGCAAGGGCTGTCAGTAGAACTGTCAGATCTGTAGCTCGAGCACCAAGTACACATTTCAGCCACTGATGCCATGCCTCCACTGTGTTTTGAGTGCGTGGTAAGAACAAAGCATTCAAGTCAGTAATGTTCCAAAATGTAATAGGGAAAAAAAGTGGAAATCTAATAATAATAATGCTGTAGTTCTAGTGGCAACCTTCTTCAATTTCCCTAAAACATACCAATCGGAAAAATATTTAAGTAACTAATTACCCTCTACAGGGAACGAGTCTTTTAGGATAGTAAATGTAGGCAGTACTTCCACTTCAGGCAAGAACACTAACACTACCAAGCTTTTACATATAACTAGAACATTAGGGAGAAATTATACAATGAAGCTAGCCCAAGATGTTGAACCTTCCTCCAGATGTTCTGTCCAAAGTGGAATAGGTAGCCTTTGGAAGTAGCCTCACTAATATTTAGCTATATACTCTTAATCTATATACTCAAAATCACAAAGAACAAACTGAAGGTTGGTTTCAAATCCATTGTCAGACAACAAATAAAATAAACAGTGCCACATCATGTTGTAAGCCTGTAAAGGCTTTTTAGACATTAAACAATATAACAGTGGCACTGATTTGCTATATCTTCCATATTTAATAAGTCCATGCACACTATATAATTGTCTGCACAAAATACCTTTACAAAAGTGGGTGCCATCTATAATCCAAATGGAAGCTCTGCTAAGATCAAAGAGGTTGTTTACAGTACTGAATACTGCTACAATGCTGCCACTACACTCATCCACCATTCTTTTCTCTACAAAAATGCCCGTTTGAAAAGTAAATATATTCAAATCCAACATTTGCAAAGTCAAGTCAGGTATATATGTGTCATTATAACGTTTATGACACACTCTACATATCTGCTGAAGTAGAGCTTTCCTAGTAGGCAAACAAGGAATGTACTCCAGAGAAGTAGAAGCGATGGCATCATCTACCAATACACATGGAATATCTTTCAATACAGATGCTTTATGTTTCAGCTCACTGTCTTTCTTTCGATTTTTCCCGGTTAGGGGTCGCCACAGCGGAACTCCGGTTTGCTAATGATTGGCAGTAGATTTTTAAGTGCTGGCTTGCCAGGCCTAACGCACAACCTTCAATGAAGGAATGCCCATTCATGCATGTCGACACACAGAAGACACTCTAACTGAGAATCAAACGTGCAACGTCTAACTGTGAGGCGACAACGCTACCACAGCACCACCACTGCAGTACAAAAACACACATGAATATATATATACATATGTATATGTATGCAGTGAAGTATGAGATGGCGAACATTTATCAAGGACTACAGTATTATATGACATTGTCGCTGTAATAGACAGAAGAGGTGAGGAAAGGAAAGGAAAAGAGGAGAGACATGGAGGAGAAGTGAAGAGAAAAGCAATAGGGAATGAGATAGGAAAATATGTGTGGGGGTGTAGCAGAATTTATTACATTATTCATGTCAAGTTAGGTTATAGAGCTCTTTTGGAAGCATTTGTAGTGAGCCTGGTTGATAAGAAAAAGTTTTAGCTCTTTTGGAAATTCTTAAATGACTCACTTGGCTTTGTGGAGAGGTGGTTTTATAATTATCTGGTTTGTGTGGTGCTACAGACTAAATGAATTTGTTTCCTAGAAATGTTCATCCAGCTAAGCCTTTGCAGAGAATTACTTTTAGTTTTATTAACCAACATTTAATATCATATAGTGGACACTCAGGAAAGTAGCTTTAGAAGTATGTAAATTGCATCAATTATCATTATGATTAGTATTATGATTATTAATATCATTAATTATTAAGATTTTTAAGATTATTAATATGATTATTGAGTCAGCATTTACCATTAATAGCATCACCTTCATATTTTAAATATATTTTATGCAGATCATTCACATATTCTTAGAGTACACGGACACGCTTTAATAGCAACCTTTGTCATCTTGACACTTTTCAAATATTATAATAGGTGGATTTTGGTCGATTTGTATTTCTCTAATAAAATAAAAGTTTTGAAACAAGATCGAGCAGCCTTTCTATTTTAAAGAGGCTAGCTACTTATTTCCAACTCCGCTTCCGGGTCCTGTTTTCCTGACTCTTATTGCTTCGTGGTACCTGTTGTTCTCTTTTTGACTTTTCAAATATTGTTTCTTATCTTCTGCTTTGGTTTAATCTAAAATCCAAGTGGCAGAAACACTGTATAAAACTAAAAGACAAATTATGTAGTAACAGATTTTGCTGCATGTGTAGAGCGTGATAAGGATCAGATCATTATCTTATCATTGTTACTGGCTTAGCAGGTACCTTACTGACCTTTATGGCTGGCAAAATCATATGCTGTGAGTTCTACTGCTGCAAAAGGTAATTAGATTCATGTTCCAGATATGATACTGAAGAGCAACATGGAGTGACGTAGAGCACACCTGATGTTCCATCTTTTAGATGAGATGTTAAACTAAGCTGCTACCTGCATGAATTGGTAGCAGCATACATAGATATTAAAAACCCATGATACTTACTGTAAAAAGTATAGACATTTCCTAATGTCCTCTTCACATTTCTCATAATCATTGTAAATATGATTCAAGGCCTCCCATAAAAAAGACATGTCAATCAAAAGTAACTAAATAAATGAACAGAAAAATAAGAGTGCTGCAAGTTTTTGAAACAATAGTAGCATTTGTTTAGTGAATACACACAAAGTGTTTTATTATAGTTATGAAATAGGTAATGTTTTTAAAACAGTGCAGATATAAAGGCTCTTATTATGTTTTAGTGAACTAATGAATGATAAAATAGCACTTATGTGCTGAAAGATAATGCAGTTATGGAGAATAGTCTTTTTACTTTGTTGCACGTTACTGCAGGTATATTGTCCTTATGACCTCCTGCAGGGGCTTCAACTTTTTTGCCACTGCCATCACAGTAATTTGTAATGCACTTTGTTGTGATTCATAATAGTTTCATGTTGTTACTAGTAATGTTGCAGATATTGTCCTGTCCCATTTATGAGCATCACAGTTACCATAGCCTTTTACATTTAGATGTTGGTAGATCTGAACAAGATTGGATCTTTGTTTTCAGGATTTGGATCTAGTCTGTATTTCTGGAAAGTTCCGATTAGTTCTGATTCAGAGCAGAACTTTTTCTAATATATGATACTCTGCAGCACAGCTGCATGTAATCATACTGAAATATATTAACTATGTGATACACGCATTGAGCTGTAGTCAGCAAGTTACTCATCTGTTGAGCCATTTTAGATGCTACAGAGCTGGCTGGAAGAATGAGACCGAGTGATCAAGAGCCAGGTCCATCCTTCTGAGTCATGGGTGTGGGTATTCAGCAATGGCCCATGCTGCAGTCTGATTCCAGTAAAGGTGGGCACTGGTAGACTTCTATGGGGAGAATGTGTTATACAAATGCACACACATAAAGACCTCCTTTTGTATGCATATAATATGCACAGACACATGGAAATAGATGAAGTCTGGGAAGCATTACACTGGCAACTTGTTCAGAATTTTGTTTCTGGTATAGTAAACATTTTGCAGTAGACAGTTTGTCTGGTCTGTGCTTCATTTGAACTGCTACACCACAGACAGGAGGTGACAGAGGGGAGTGAAGTGTAGCTGCAGTTCTATCAGCAGCATAAATTTAAATGTGTAAAAAATATTTAGTTGTGATCTATGCTGAAGGGAAGGAATGGCCTTATTCCTGTAAATATGCAGATCATACTTCTCAAATTCTTTGTGCAAGAATTCTGGACATAGTTTAAAATAATGAAGTGACAATGGCCAAAAATCAGGGGCAATTTTTAAATATTACTCTAATTCATTTTAAAAATTAATAGAACAACATTTTTTCCACCAATATGCATCTTCTGAACAATAATAAGTATGAAACTGTAGTGTATGGCATTACTGACTGATTGTAATAAAAAATTATAAGGGGAAATTATAAAATTATGATGCAGAATTAGAGACATTCTGCAATGCAGGTCTTACTTCAGTGCCTTGGTTCTGAAGCAGAAGATCTTGAGGATCTTCTGAACATTACCAAATAATGGAGCAATGTATAATTCCACTCTTATTGTGGTGAGATCACACTTTGTCCCAAAAGTAAATAAGATTGTTAAGAAACAATCATTTGACAAAATGAGCAAGACATAAGACTAACTCATTATAAATGATCGCAGTCCCCAATTTCCTGAACCTTAGCGAACTTTAGAGAAAGCAATACAAGTTACTCCCCAGAATGAACATGCTGTGGCACAGGTGAGTATGTGAACTACAAGTGGGATGTAAAATCAACAAAAAAAAACTGCTACAACTCTGTAAAACAAACAAGCAAACAGTGGCTACAAACTAGAGGGGTGACAGAACACTAAAGGGAGGTACTCAGATCACAAATGACACTATAGTAATTCAAGCAGCCACTTTAAGTCATCACAGTTTCTGAATTTAAAAAAGGATTAATGAAAGTTGTAAAAACTCAAGACATCTGTAAAAAGTATTCCATTCTGCTCCATTAAAGAAACTGTTTGGTATACGAGACACATCACTCCTGCAGCAAATAAAATTACTTATACAGTTGGAACTGTAGCTCATCAGACACCCAGCTCCTTGAACTAATTGTTAATGCTGTATCTAAAACATATGTATTTGTTTGTTTATTTTTCAGTGCCATTGCAACACATGGACATTCTTGTTATTTATATTAAATATGATCTAAATGTATTTGGGGAAATGGCACTACATACACAGTATGAGGACCATTTAGTTTCAACCATCTCTTACACAGTAAACCTGGAACTCTTTTACCTTGCATGGACCTTATCACATCACTCAGACTGTAGGAATAAAGTAATTTCAGCTAAATAGTGTATAGTATTATACACTTCTGAGCCTATTTTTGTCTTTGTCAAAAATTGTACTAAAATACAGCTAACATTCTGGCAGTTCAACAAAAGCTTCATCATCTGTCCTTTTCGGTACAGGATGCTGTGCCTGCTGCAGTGTATTCTGAATGTTGCAATAATTGGGACACTGGCTGTGTGACACTGGCTGTCACCAGTGGGAGTAACACAGAAGAAATGTGGTGGTATCAAAATGTAAGTAAACTTTAAAGAATGTAATATGTCTACCTTCCTCCACACATCAAAGAATTCACACCTGAGGGATGTTACAATGAGGATGTTAAAGCCCTTGTCACTGAAATGGAAATAAATAAACAACTCAGGAGCTTGATAAAATCCAACAAAGTCAATTTTGAGGCTAAAATAGCTATCCAAGACAAGGACAATCACAAGGCATTTTTTAGTTATGTTCGTTATCTCAAATGCACAACACAGCAATGCACTGAGCTGATTGTAAACTATGGTACTTACACTGAGGCTGAATATACAGGAAATCTACTGGCTAATAAATTTAACTGTAACTTTACCCCTCTCTCTCCTATCTGTCTGTTTCTCAAGATATACCTGAAAATGTCTCACCTCCAGCTATCACACAAGACCAAGTCCTTTAGGTGCTATCAAAAGCTAAAAATACTGCATGGATGAGTCCTGCCAATATCCCCAGATGCATCTTAAGTAGCACGAAACATGATTTAGCCACACCTCTAACAACACTGTTCAATCTCAGCCTCCATACAAGTTTTGTACAAAGTGACTGGAAAACAGCTACAGTCATTCCCCTGAATAAGGAAGGACCTTCCCCAGACCCAAGCAGTTAAAGACCCATAAGTCTGACCAGCCTCATATGTAAAGCTGTGGAAAAACGTATCATGGAATTAATCAGCCAGGACATAGGGAACCTCCAAACACTGGACTCATCTCAGGTTGGATTTGTCAAGGGAGGGTCATGCTTTCTCAACCTAGTGGATTTTTTGAAAAGGTCACCAAAGCAATGGATGAAGGCAAAATGGTACACATGGTATACCTTGATCTGGCCAAAGCCTTTGACACAATTTCCCACTCAGGCATAGTAAAGAAACTAAATAAATTGGCAATAAACCCATTTGCTACTAGCTAGATTGCCAATTGTCTCATAGACAGTAGATAATCAAAATAAGGGGAGTTACCTCCACAAAGAGACCATTTGCCAGTGGAATCCCCTAGAGTTCTGTGCTAGGACCTTTCCTGTTTGGTATACACTTTTCTGAAGTTAAAACCAATACCAAAGTGCTCTGACTGACTAAGTTTGCAGATAACCACAAGCTAAGAACAGTCATTGAATCCTCAAATGACTTAGCCATCCTGCAGGAAGGTTTGTCACCAATAAATAGCTGTTGCCAAAATCATGGACAGAAACGAAATGCCAAAATTATTGTATCCTTTGGGAAGTCATCTACCCCAGGGAACTAAGACACTGACAGCACGCCAAAAACAGTTGATCCAGTTCTTCAGGATTTGGGAACTTATGTGCATAGTGACCTAAATTTTGACTAACATGTATCTATTGTTGTAAGAAGTCCTATTGTATTGCCCAGCATATAAACAAAGGGATTATGTCTACATCTAGCAATGCCACCCCCCTTTAGTCAGCCCTTATTATGCCAGTCATTGAATATAATGCCCCCTTTAGCATGTATCTGTCCAGACACATGGAGGAACTGCAATACCAACAGAGATACATTATTAAAAGTATACAAGGCCTAAAGAACATGTCTTACATGGACCAACTTGAAGCACTTTCATTATAGTTGGTGTCCTACAGACTGCTAAGAGATGACCTGTGTCTGCCATACAAGTCATCCTCCAATCCAGTACTCATGGATTTACTGCACATCAGCAGACAACAAATGTTATCAGAAATACTCAGTTGAGGGATCTAAACCTCTTCTGCAACAACAACAGAATAGTTTGGAGGGACAAGTATATCTTGCAGAGGATACTGCTGCTGTGGAACAGACTCCCCAGCCACATAAAACAAAGTTCATCCCTGCCCATTTTCAAGCACAACTTAGATCTATGGATAGGAAACAAAAAATTTACCCCAGGACTATTCCCCGTACTACTAATACACAGATGCAGCTCCTAAATACTTTATCCCATGCACGGGTCCCCTCAGGTTATCTGTGGTATGATGCCAGTTATTCTCATTAAGGGTAATATATAATTATTGACCATGGGATGGTTAAGGCCAATTTCAAACCAAATGGGATAGGTTAATTTGAGCAAAAAAAAGTAAAATGGCTGGACTTGAAATGGCCTGCAAGGGCAGCTAGCCTAGTACTTACCTATGAACCTATGAACCTATTTCCATTACAGACCTTACAAATGCTTATCATGTTCCATTACCTAAAGTTAACAGGAATATAACTCCATTTATAACCCATGGTGTCCTGCACATGTACATAACATTGTATTATTAAACATTCAGAAACTGAAAACTACTAGGTTTTCCTGATAGCCAATATTATTTAGGTGGTACCATAATGTAAGAACACCCTGCTGTACAACATTACATTAATCTAAAGTCAGTGCTTAGGAAAACGTGGCATGCAGGTTTTCATTTGAACCAAGACAAATCTAACTTCTACCAGGAGATGCTTACAAAATTTGCAGTGATGGCTTGCTGTATGATAATATACTGAATACATTCGTAATTCTCTTAGTCTGTCAAACACTACCACTCTGAAGTCATTTTTGGGCTTAGCCAGTTGGTATGTATGTAAAATGCATATTTAATTACATTGCAGTCGTAGTTCCCACTAGAAACATACTGAGAGAATCAAACATTTCCACAAGGACTGTGAAGGCACTGGGCAATTTATAGGAAGGTAAGCTAGTCCTCCAGAATGCTCATTTACAGCACCATTTAACTCTACATTGCCTTCTATCGCATCAACAAATGCTTCAATATATGGCATTGGGGTTTATTTTATTTTATTTTATTTATATTTGTTTACCGGGGTAGTGCACTGACAAAAACTAACCAATTTCAGGCTCAGCCCAGATTAAATACAAAACATTTCACAAATAAAAATACAGAAATGTTAGCAATAACAGAGAAGGTTAGAATAATTACATAGTAAAAACTGTGTGTGTGTGTGTGTGTGTGTGTGTGTGTGTGTGTGTGTGTGTGTGTGTGTGTGTGTGTGTGAGGGATTTTACAATGAGGATGTTATCTGAAATAAATAAACAACTCAGGAGCTTGATAAAATATGTTGAGAAAGAGGCCACTCCATTCATATGGACCATTGAGGCATGGAGGGCATACATTAGGGTACAAAACTGCACACTAATAACTAGTAATCCAATTTTATTAAGCTCCTAACAATGAAAGGTAATGGATGTGGTGGTCTACCATGCTAGTCTACCAGATTTTTTTTAATTATGATACTCCATGCAGACATAAAATGGACAGTCATGCCATTGATTGCTTATCTTGGCTCTAATAGGCTATTACAACTGTAGTATTCCAAAATCAACCCAAGACCCATCCATGAAGGCATCATATCATCACCATGATTTTCTTAGGCTAGAGGAGACTTTGGATAATTTTCATTCCATAGCTGTATCCAAAGGGATCATTTAGACATGTGCAGATCATTCCCTCTCCTGAGGTATATACAACAATTCACTTGCTGGTTTCATAATATTTTAAAGTTTTTCCATCAGAGTGAGGGGGAATATTCACTTTTCACTATCTGATTATGATCTATCTTTCTGGTTGCCTACATCAGGAGGAATGCAGTGTTATGACCTTCCCCCACAACTTACATCTATGTGAAATAACCCAACAAAATCAATTTCTTAAAATTAATCTGATTTCTTCTATTAGACACAGACTGATTATAGGCATCTGCAGGCCTCACTTAAATATTGGAACATTGGGTAGGACTTAAACAAAAAAAAACCTGATATTCAACCTTGTCTTCCTTACAGTTGCAGAAATCTGCTCTCATACCTGATACATATGTGCCAACATAGTTAGGTTACAGAAAAAAATGATGAAAATATTGTCATTGGAAATCTTTGATCATAATACCTGAGCATCTAGGTCTATATCACTTCATCGAATAACAAATCAGCGAATGCCTATTCATTGAACACCTATTCATCAAAGCTACTAATCATCAAACTGACTTTTCAGTGAAATTTTTCCTAGGGCAAAGCAATGGTTGGCCACCATCTGGAATGTGCCCTTTTCCCAACTGTAGTGCGATTTCATAGTTGGTATATTTAGTTGGAGGGTGTGTATCCCCCCACCTGGGTAGGTGTTAAGTTTTATGGTTTTGTTCACGGTCACTAGGGTGGACTACCATTGGTTTGCCCTAGAAAAATTTCACTGAAAACTCAGTTTGATGATTAATAGCTTCAATGAATAGCTGTTTGATGAATAGGCTTTCTCTGATTTGTGATTCAATTAAGTACTATAGACCTGAGCATCTAACAAAAGCATCTGTGCAAGAAGACTTTCCTTTAACCTCTGAAATTCTATCTAATAAGAGCCAACCCAGGTCTATTTTTGGCCATCAAAAGAAATGGTCATTGAACAGCTTTTCCGCTAACAGTAAACATTGAATGGCAGTGTTCTCCTGCAGGCATATCATCGTAAAAAAAAATCCCCAGAGTGTCAAAGTTGGCCAGCAAAGGAGAAATAGCTCAGTAAACTTTTGCAGTGATTCCGTAGTTATAAAATAAAATAGTGTATTAAAATAGTATTCAGTGCAAACCAACTCCTTTTTATGTGGAGGGCTATGTCCCCTTTACCGCCCCAATAATTATATATACCAACTGCCAGATCACAATATTTCCCCACTGCAGTCCAGTCATGGAGTTGGTATATATATATATATATATATATATATATATATATATATATATATATATATATATATATATAATTAGTAGGAGTGTGGAGGGCACAGCCACTACATTACTGGGGTGTGTGGGGAGTAGCCCCTCACATAAGAAGGGTCCGGTATGGGCCAAATACTATTTTAATACACTATTTTATTTTATAACTACAGAATCATGGCAAAACTTATTATGCCATGAGCTATTTTCCTGCTGCTGGCCGGCTATGACACTTCGGTGACTTTTTCTTATGATGATACGTCATACAAGAACGCTGCCATTTGATGTTTAGTGTTTGAAGATTAGCTGTTTGATTACTATTTTCTTTGCTGACTGAACATAGACCCAGCTAACGCAGATTCAATAACCTGCATATTACACTCCAGTGCACGATTACACACTAGGCGTGTAAACATGATCTAACAAAAAAGGATAGCAGACAAACCTGAAAGAATCCTTGGGCAGATCAGTTAGTGTGCGTGTAATTCCTGAATTTGAAATAACTTAATCTGTTTGAGCCCTTTGATCCTTTTCGTGAGGTACGTTTGGGGTCTTTCCAGTTGCTGCAGGTGTCTGGTAAGGTACATCCCAAAAGGGGCATTGTACTCAATTATAGGCCTGATGAGGGATGAGTAAAGAGGCACAATGACCTCCCCTGATCTAAATGTGAATCCCTTCATGATTAGGTGGGCTATATAAAATGTTTTTCTAACCACTTTGGCCACGTGGTTGTCAAATGAGAGATTGCTATCAACTTGGGTCCGAAGGTCCCTAATTACTTCTTCTGTACTTAATGGATTACCACCTATGTAGTAATTTGTGGGCACTTTGTTTTTGCCAGAGGGGATGACTATACACTTTTTGGCATTTAGCTTGAGGCCATGGCTCTGGCACCAGTTGTCTGTTTCTATGAGGCCCTTTTGGAGGATGCTTGTGTCGGCTGGAGAGTCGATTATGGCACCCAGTTTGCAGTCATCTGCGAACTTGGTCAGCCACAGTCCTTCCATGTTGGGCTGTACCTCCGAGAAATATATACCAAACAAGAGAGGTCCCAGGACTGAGCCTTGTGGGACACCACTTGTAACTGGTTTGGAGTCTGACATGGCTCCAGCAATTCTAACCATGTGGGTTCTGTCCGTGAGCCAGTTTGCAACCCATCTAGTGACATAGGGGTTTATATTTAAGCTGGTGAGCTTATCTATAATGCTTGAGTGGGGTATTTTATCGAAGGATTTTGCAAGGTCCAGGTAGGCTGTATGGACCACCTTCCCCTCGTCAATGGCCTTGGTGACTGTTTCAAAGAAATAGACCAAGTTTAAGAGGCAGGATCTGCCCTTAACAAAGCCGAACTGGGTAGGATCCAGTGTCTGTAGGTCCCCAATATCTTTATTTATGAAGTCCATGATGATCCTTTCCATAGCTTTGCAGACCAAGCTAGTCAGACTTATGGGGCGATAGTTTCCAGGATCCGTTGAGGCACCACCTTTGTGGAGAGGGACCACTGTTGCTGTACGCCACTCTTTGGGTACATATCCTGTAGTAAGGCTGAGACTGTAGTTTTATGTTTGGGTTTAGCTCTTCTTGGAGTTCATGTAGGACGCAGCCCAGGACACTGTCTGGTCCCATTGATGCTGTGTTTTTTGCTTTGGAGAGGGTGGCTCTTACCTGAGCATCTGAGATGTCAGGGGGGCAGCACTCTGCTGAGATAGATAATTGCCCTTTTGGTGGGGAGAGGGGGAGAAGTTTGTGCTGAACCTGTCAGCTAAGATGTTGGCAATGTCTGTGGGTTTGGTGTATTTTTTGTCATTTTGGACTAATTCTGAGCATATCTGGGAATTACCACCCAGGTTCCTAACATTACTGAAGAAAGCCTTGTGATTATCCTTAGTGTCCTGTGCAATTTTTCTCTCGAAGATGGCCTTAGACGATTTTATAAGTGCACATAGTATTTTGCTAATACTGATCAGAGATGCCTTCCCTTTTTGGGATTTTGCTCTATCATGTAGTAGCTTCCTCCTTCTATTGTATAGTTTGTTTATGGCTGGGGTCCACCAGACAGGACGTCTGCCTTTGGAGGATTGGGTCTTGGTTTTATTTGGGATTGCATGATCCATGCATTCCTGAAGGTGTTCATAGAATGCGTTTATAAAGGATTCTGCAGTCTGGGCCGTATTTTCCACAGGCCTGGGGGCTTTGAAGGATTCCACCTCAGTTTTGAGGAGTGTAAAATTTGCTTTAGAGAAGTTTTTCACTGTGGTTTTCTGGGCAGGGGGTGGGGTCAGGATGTGAATATCCATTGAGATTAGTTTATGGTCTGATCTTACCAGTGAGGGATACACTTCTGGTCTGGAGCATAGAGTCCCCATGTTGGTGATGATCAGGTCCAGTATGTTTTCCCCACTTGTGGGAGTGGTAACAAGTTGTTCCATAGCATTTGAGTTTATAAATTCTAGGAACCTTTGGGCTAGGGTGTTGGAGCTAGAGTAATGCTCCCAGTCTATGTTTGGGTAGTTGAAGTCGCCCAGTATAATGGTGTTTGGAGAGACCTTCATATTTTCCAGTGTTCTCAGGAAGGCTGAGTGGGGTTCCTGGGTTTGGGAGGGTGGTCTGTAGCAGGCTATACACTGAAAGGCAGTTTTACCCACTGTTAGTTGCACATGGATAGTCTCTGATGCTTCGTGCTGTGCCACCAACCTGGAGGTGTGGGTATCTTTGACGAATATTGACACTCCCCCTCCTTTTGAGGTTCAGTCCAAGTTTTGGTGCCGAAAAGCATGGTATGAGGTATAACCTGGTAGTGCTGGGGTGCTCTTGAGAGCCTTGAACCAGGTTTCTGTTACTGCACAGATATCGATGTTCTCCATGCTAAGGAGAGTTTCGAGTGCATGCATCTTGAGGTTTAGACTTCTGGCGTTGAGTAGCATTACTCTTAGTTTCTTATCCCTTGTGATACCTATGGAGGTGGGTTTGTCTTTTGAGCCTTGCCTAAAAAAGTCACTATGGGGGTAGCAAGAGCCTTTGCCAATATCCGAAAGCCCAGGGGTGACAGGTGCAAGCCATCCCTAGTGAAGCATCGTGACTTGTCGAGCATGTCATCCCAGGCTGACAGGCATTGGATCCCCTTTGAATGACACCAATACTTAAGCCAATTGTTGAAATTGATCATCTTGTCTTCATATTGTGGCATCATTCTTGGTGAGGGTAAGATGCTACTCAAGGTCAGGGTCATACTGGCCTGGGCTACATGCTCAGAGAGCTCCTCTATGTCTCTTTTCATGTAGTCCAGGGAGGTACATCTCAGTTCATTCACACCAGCATGGACAATGACTGAGTCATATTTGTATTTGCCTTGGAGTGACCTGAGTGCTTGTGTTATGTGGCTGATCCTAGCGCCTGACAGGCAGCTCACCGTGACCTTCTCCTTGTTCAGCCTGGTGAGCGTGACGTCAGTGTGCCTGACGATAGAGTCACCTATTACAAGTGTATCAGGTGTGTTGTCTAGCCTTAAGGACTGTGACTGTTCGGCACATTGGCTTTGTGAGCTATGTGTTGCGCGTGTTTTGTTTTGGGGTAGTGGTTGCTTGGGTGTCTGCTTTGGAGGTCTCTGCTGCTTAGGCAGATTTTTATTTAGAGCCTCCGAGTATGTTTTTGTGTGTTATGTGTTTGGTTTGCTGTCGTGGTAGGTCTATGTGAGACTGGAATTGTAGTGAGTGTGGTTTCCTTCTCCTCCTGACTGGTTATGCCAGTACTGAGTTGAGAGAGCTTAGCCTCCAGTTTGCCTATATGGTTGCATCTCTCACATGTCACATGATTCTCCATATACTTAGCTAAGTGTGGATTCCAGTTTAGCCAGTACCAACATTAAACAAGGACACGTTTGTAGCACCCTGCTAACATATCTGTTTATGTTAATCTTCTAGCCTGAAAAGGCCTCAGAAGTGCTGAGTGTGGCAAGGAAGATGTTGTGGCTATGTAAGGTGTTGAAAAATGAACCAGAACATCATTCTCAAAGAGAAAAACTTTGTATGGTGAATTCTTCACATCATCTGCTAGTTACCTCTGTCAAATAACCAAGCAGATTATATCAGCCTTTGTACTGTTTTCAAATAACTTGCTTGCAATCATTCTGTTTTATGAGGTATTATAATTTCAGTGTTAATGTTGTCCTGGTCTGTGAGATCCTCCATCTTCCACAGATGCACAGGGCAAGACCCACTTAGGTCAAGATTTGTGCTCTCTCTGGAACTTCAGAGACCTCTTATTAGTACTTTTTTTGAAGGTACTAGTGGCCAGTAATAAGGCACACAGCCCTCTTTAGCTAGACTATCTGCTATAATCTCTGGCACATTAACCTGAAGCCATGCCTTAAACTCAGGATCCTTGCAGTAATATGTATTGAAATGCCAAACTGGTGAGGGCATATGTCACCCAGGATTAAATGATAAAAATAAGGTTCCATGGTTTGCAAGGTCTTTAGGCCAAGTTACTATGCTCCAAACAGAGTATCTGTGCTCAACTAAAACAAATGCCTTATCATTTGTAGTGTTTTATTAAGCAAATAAATAAATAAAAGAAACCACCATCTATCCAATTTGCTGGAATAACATTCTATAAAATATTTCAGCAGAGGAAAATCTTCTAGTATCTTAAAAATCAGATGACTCTGAATGACAATCACGTTTCAGTTCTGTACTAGCAACATTTTTACTTATGCTAACTGAGCTACCAGAAAGATGAATTCTCAGGTCATTTCCCTACAAGAAACCAAACAAGAAATAAAAGCTAACAATTGTGATAATTTTCTTTTTCTTGCATTTTCTCAGCATAATGAGATAACCCTCCTTTCCCTGTCTGCAGTCTAACATCCTGAAAGGAGAACTCATGACAGGATTGGCATACCTCTTCTGCATCTCGCCCCATAGGCTCATAGGTGATTACTAGGCTATGGGTCTATGGGTCATTTTAAACTTAACTGATTTCCCCATCAAAAGTGAGAATCAGATGCTGTACCTTATGTCTGTTAGGTAAAAACCTTAACCATTTCAACAACCTCCAACCCAATAGGATAGTACTAAGTTATCTGTCCTTGTGGGCCATTTTAAACTTAGCCAGTTTTCCTTTGTGAAAATCAAACCCTGTACCTATTGTCTGTGAGGTGAACACCTTAACTATTATGACAGTTAAACTGTTTTTTTTTGGGGGGGGGGGCATGCAGACTCCAAAAAGAACAGTGACAGGAAGTCAGAACTGAACACCAGACCCCTTTTTAGCCACAACTTCAACCACCAACCACCAACATACTGGCCGACAGATTTAGTGCCAACTTTACCCCTCTCTCCACCCCTAAAGGACCAATCACAATACTGGAGGAATGCCAGGTACCCAGCATTACTGCAGCACAGATTAAAGCTGCATTGTCCAAGGCCAAGAATACAGCTTCCATGGGACTCGACATCATCCCTGGATGTGTTCTACATGAACTACAAAGTGAACTGGCACCACATCTGTGTGCCCTGTTCAATCACAACCTCACCTCAGGCTTTGTCCCTACCAAATAGCGCACTGCTACAGTCATCTCTCTCCATAAAGGGGGAGCGACTACAGACAGTGGGAATTATCACCCCATTAGCCTGATGAGTCTTATATGTAAGACTATGGAGTGCATCACCATGGACCTAATTAACAAGGATATAGGGAATCTCCAAACTCTAGATCCCATGCAGTTTGGTTTTGTGAAAGGTAGATCATGCCTGCTCAACCTGGTTGACTTCTTTGAGTTAATCACCAGAGCTGTGGATGAGGCCAAGGCAGTTCATACAGCCTATCTCAATCTGGCCAAGCCTTTGATACCATTCCCCACTCAGGAATTATTGATAAACTCACCAAACTAGGCATCAACTCCTATATCACTAGGTGGGTTGCAAACTGGCCCACAGATAGAACCCGCAGTGTGAAAGTAGTGGACTCCAAGTCAGACTGCTGACCAGTCACGAGTGGAGTCTCACAGGGATCGGTCCTGGGTCCTCTCCTGTTTGGCATGTACTTCTCAGAAGTCCAGGCCAACACGGAGGGACTCTGGCTGACCAAGTTCGCAGATGACTGCAAACTGGGAGCCATTATTAACTCCCCAAGTGATGTAGACATCCTACAGAAAGGCCTCACTGAGACCAATGACTCGTGTCAAAACCATGGCCTTAAGTAGAATGCCAAAAAATGCATCGTCATCCCCTTTGGGAAAAGCTCAGTTCCCACTAATTACCACATCAATGGGAACCCACTGAACACTGAAGGCATTATAAGAGATCTGGGGATGCAGGTTGGCAGCAACCTCTCCTTTGACAACCACATTGCCACTGTGGTCAGAAAGTCTTTCTATGTGGCACATCTCATCTCCAAGGGTTTTGCATCCAGGAAGAAGGAGGTCATCATTTCTCTCTACTGTTCCCTCATTAGGCTAGTCATTGAGTATAATGCTCCATTTGGCATGTACCTCACTAGACACATGCAACAGCTGGAAAGGCCACAAAAGTACCTCACAAAGAGGATCCTAGGCCTTAAACACGTCCTTTACAGACAGACTCAAAAAAACTCAAGCTATTCTCTGTCTCATATCATCTACTAAGAGGCGATCTCTGCTTGACTTACAAAGCCATGTCTGACCCAGCTCTGTTAGAAATGATACATATAAATAAATCCAAATCCCTCCGCACCACATGCTCCAGAGACCTCAACCTCATTAACACAATCAGCAGAACATGCTGGAGGGACAGGTTCATAACCCAGAGACTGCCCATGCTCTGGAACAAACTTCCCATACATGTCATGCAGAGCACCTCTTCAAGCGAAATCTTGATGAGTGGATGGGAAATAGAAAGTTCACTCCGGGGATCACTGCAGTGGCTCTACTTGATAGAGGCACTGGAAACTAACTTTGGGTGGCATGATGCCAGGGCACTTCTATGGGCTAGGCTTGTAAAGGCTCCAGGGCCATTAGCCTAGTTAATACCTATGAACCTATGAACAAGAAAAGGGCAAATGTGACATTAATATATGGACAATTTAGGGTAGCCAATCAGCTTATCTTTTTAGAAGAAACTGGAGTACCTGGAGAAAACCCATACAGACTCCACACAGAATGTGACAGGAAGTCAGGACTGAACGCCAGATCTTACAAATCTTATAGATATTGCAGACAGTATTTCACTGAATCACCATGATGCCTGGTCACAGTATTTTCAAATCATTCCTTAGAGTGGAGAGATCCTAAATATGGTTCCAAGTCCTGCCTTCTTTATTTGGGATTAGAAAGAACCGTAAGCAAAATCTCACTGACTAACATAAAGAAGGCACCCCCTTTGTAAGTATTTTAACTCAAATATCATGTAGAAGTGGCTTCAAACTTGACCATTTGAACCTAAGTGTATTGGGAATCAAATGTGGAGAAGGCTTGGAAAGAAACTTGTGTCCTGTAACTGTTTTCAAACCTTTCCTCAGCCAATGATTTGAATAGATTTTGGTTACAATTTGTTGAAAGCAGATTACCCTGCTGCTACTAGAAGAGATGGCAATGCAAGAATGACTGCTGGGACTATTTGGGGGTGGAGATGGGGACAGAATACTGCCTCTGAACTACAGAGCAGGGGTACTGAATGAATCTCATAGCACAAGCATCAAACACAGGATGACACTTATTCTCAGCTTTAGAATGTGCAAAAGAGTCAAGACCACTAAGACTGGCCCCTGCAGGGGCAGAACAAAGGTTACTACCTCTGTCTTTAAAAAAAGAAAATTTTTCTATGCCTGCCACAAAGAAAACGACATTGCTGAAGCATGTGTATGGCTGTGCAGATAGATCTTCCTGCATCTTCCTTTTGTTCTTCAGCTCACTTATCAGCATAACTGCTTCTGGGTCAAACAGGACACTTAGAAATATGGAGTGTTTTACTTTAGCTAGGCTACTTTCTGAGTAAGGGTGCCCTTTTAATGATCCCATCATGAAATAAGCTCCTTAGCATGAAAAACTATAACATTAGATTTCACGGAAAAAGTTTTAGTATGACATGTAGCTTTGTACCTAAATTAATTAAGCCTGTATCTCATACTGTGCTGCATTCTCTAAGTAAATTTGCCTAAAAATGTTTCACTGTGATTCCATACTATTGAATTTTTAGGTATTTGTTTTATCTGTGTTGGAATTTTTATGTATTTTACTACTTTTATCTTATTAATCATTCATTTTTTTAATTAGTAATGTAATACTGTTTCATCTATGTACTGTGTATATTTTAGCTGTTTTCTACTTTTGACATAAAGCTCCTATCAATACCATCTGTTGTATGAAGTGTTATGTGACAAAGCACTATAATAAACATTGAGCTGAGACAAGCATTGTAGGGTTGTTGCCAGTTTCCATTAGATTAGATTATGTATCAGCTACCTCATCGTCTTTAAAAAGGAGTATTAACCATTCACATTTATCAGGCAGTTGACTGTAAATACAAGACTAGGAGACTCTGATAACCATATAACTTTGTATTTTCTTAGCAAAAGTGTTGCACAGTTTAGAATCTTTAGTACAGGATTATAAATTTCCAACCATCTTTTCAGTCTTTAACTGCTTCTACATAGAAGTGGGTCTTGAACCATTTTAACAATTCAGAGCCAGAATAATACATTTCAAAACATCTGAAATCTTTGAGAAGAACCTTAGGCTGCTCAATTTACATTTTCATATAATGAAGGTTTAGCTATTATGCTAATCAATTCTACATAGCTTAGCCTCATAAAGACTATAAAATAATTTCCTGCCCTACAATTCAAAATATCTAAAGAAAAAATTAAAATTATCTTTACTGTGATAAAAAAACATTACCATCAAAAAGAATATCAGACCACCTCAGTCAGAATTTGCTGACATCAAAAAAAAAAAAATTCAAATATTTTGGCCAGGTCAAGGTAGGCAGTGTGAACCATTTTGTAAGAGCCTATGAACCTAAGCCTTTGCTGCAGAAATTCATGACTTACTGATTCAAGTGCTTCTGATAAAGCTATGAAGAGTGGCCTCATTTTCTTGTATTAGTCTAAACACAAAACAGCATGCTTAGTTGCTTTTATTAATGTGCTATTCATCTCAAGTTGTGATCTGAAACCATGTTGTATGCATGAAAGGAGTCCATATTCCCATAACAATAGGACATCTTTCCTGTTACTCTGGGTTCCATGTCCACAGACTAGAAGCTTGTCTGAAAAATTGTCAAAAGCAAGCTGATTTCTCTCCCAAACCAGGAGATGATTATATTAGGTAGAAGGGATGAAGCACCCTGTATAGTGGGATATGGGTAGCAAAGTACCCCATCCCGCACAGGAAAAACAGTCTTTTTTAAAACATTCCCCAATTGATATTTGAACAAATTTTGGAGTAATTTGTCAATTCAGACAATTTACACTTTTTTAACAATTTGTTGACCTTGACTGAGTATTTTACAGCTATACAAACACCCCATAATCTGTTTGGGAACTACATTTTCTAATACATTCACCAGGAACTGCAGATGAAACCTAATCACTAGTAATTATATGTGTCCTTTTGCCCAGTCTAGAAAAGAGGGAATACTGTATATCTGTTCCATTATAAAGTCTTAAGACTGTTTCTCCTATAAAGGATCTGTTGAATAATATAGCATTAGTGTTGCTATAAAGATCTTGTACTTGTTTGCTCAAACTGTTCAACCCTGCAGTGAGATAGGCCTTCTGCCATTTGCTCTGCTGTGATATTGGAAAAGGTAAGTGCTTATTTTCAACAGTTTTCTGCACTACTGTTTTACTGCATATCTGTTTAATCTGTGCAGCTGTTTTTAGTCTCCTTTTTGTTATCTGTTAGTGCTGAATATCTGTTACTGTTTGTGACCTTTGGAGCTTGTAGTGAAATATGTTGTCTAGAGAGAACTAGCTGTTTCTTTGTAGAAGAGAGAATCAGTGTGGTTTGATCAAGCATTTCGGCAATACTATATTATTTTGATTGGATAATGCGCCTGGTTTCTGTTTCTTTGCCTTTAATAGACAGTGTTTTAAACCAGTTTGTACTTGTTTACTCAAGCTGTTCAAAGCTGCAGTGAGATAGGCCTTCTGCCATTTGCTCTGCTGTGATATTGGAAAAAGATAAGTGCTCATTTCCAACTATTTTCTGCACTTATGTTTTACTGCATATCTGTTTAATCTGTACAACTGTTTTTTATCCCACCCACCCGCTCAGGTGCTGTTGTGGTCTTAAAGCTTGGAAGCTTTGCGCTGCCCGCCTCTAGTATAAAGTTGATACTAGACAGTCCTTCCAGTCACATTACATCAGCTCATTCTAATGTTTATAGTGAGAACTTTGTAAAGACCCACCCCTTTAGCTTCTCAACCTTGAATTATCTTACTATCTTTTGTCTACTCACTTTCTACTAAAAAAAAAAAAAAAAAAGTACCTCTTCCTACTTCATTTTGCTGCTTGTGCTTAGGAGTTCAACTGCATTTACTTTGCTGTATTTATTACTGTTGTGATTGTGAGTTTCTGTTTTAAAGCAATCTACTGATTAACTATATTTCTTTGCTATCTACTACAATTAATTACTGTTTAACTGCATTTTACTGCATTTTATTTCTGTTTAACTGTATTTTTTCATACTCTGAGATCTGTTCTTTTGACTATAAGTGACTAATCTGTGTTTCATTGTGAGTTTTTTTACTGTGTTCTTAACCTTAAAATTGAGTAGCATAGTCTAGATACCAGTCTGCTGTATCCAGAGTGTCAGCTCCATGGTTTTTATCCCTTTTTGAGGTATTCCAGCTACAAATTTTCCCTTAGTAGAACTTGTGTTATTATCTAGTAATACTACTCTTACACCTTCCTCCCTTTACCCTCTTAGCTCTTTCAGTTTCTGACAAATATGGATGGACAATTTCCTACATTTCCTCATGCCTGTCTGGCTGATATGGGCATCCAGAGACAGTGTAGCAACTACCTCATATACACGGACAACCCTCTAATACTACCACCTAGGAACACAATTTGTGAGAGATGCAATTACATCAAGTACCTAGTGTCATTGCTCTCTCTCCCACAAACCAGAATATATGGTACTGAGAAGGTTGGCAACATGAGAACCACACTTCAAACACACCAACACAACAAACTCCCATGTATCTGGATGTCCTCAACCAAAGCATACACAAACAAAAGAGACCTCTGAGGCATAAATGCATGTGAACTCCAAGGCCCACCACACCACACATAGTCCACACACCTGTGTCTCACAGCCACTAAGGCCTAAACATAAACGCAACATATTAGTCATAGGAGACTCCATTGTGAGACACATAGACATGCCCCTCACCAGGCTGGATAAGGAGAAAGTCATGGTAAGTTGTTTGTCGGGTGCCAGAATCCACCATATCACCAATACACTCAAGTCTCTCAACAGGTACTGTTATGACTCTGTCATAGTTCATGTTGGAGTGAATGAATTGAGACATAACTCCCTGGACTATATGAAGAGAGACATGATCGAGCTCACTGAGTATGTGTCCCAGGTAGGTATGTTCCTAGCCTTAAGCAGCATTGTACCGTCACCCAGAATGATGCCTCAATACAAACAGAAAATGATTGACTTTAACAATTGGCTTAGTTTCTGGTGTCATTCCAAGGGGATGCAGTACCTGACACCCTGGGATGACGTGATTGACAAACCACGATGGTTTGCCAGAGATGGCCTTCATCTGTCTCCCTTGGGCTTCAGGCTCCTGACAAAGGCTCTTGTCTCCCCCATAGTGCCTTTTTTAGGCAGTGCCATGAGGTCAAAACTACCAACATGAAAATTTCATCAAAATGTAAATTAAAAGTCAAACTGCTAAACGCTAGGAGTCTAAACATGAAACTGCACTCATTGCAAGCATTCTTAACCTGGAAGAAGCTGACATTTGTGCAGTCACAGAAACTTGGTTCAAAGCTGTGAAGAGCACCCCAGCCTTACCAGGTTACTCATCCTATCATTCATTCAGACCTCAAACCATGGGTAGAAAAACAAAAGGAGGTGGAGTTGCAATATGTATAAAAGACATACACACCTCTAAGCTGGTCAAACAGTATGATGCACAGGAAACACTCCAGGTGCAGTTAACAATTGATAAGACTCCTATTTAAATCATAGCTAGCTATAGTCCACCAACTCTGACTCAAGATACCTGCTCCACCTATCTGGACCTGTTCAAATCTATCAAGATTCAACCCTTTACCCTGATCCTGGATGACTTTAACTATCCAGCCATAGATTGGAAGAAATACCCATGCCAAAACACAAATGCCAGGAGATTCCTTGATTTTGTCAATACAAATGCCTTGGACCAGTTGGTTGACATCCCAAGAGGTAAAACTATCTTGGACTTGGTATTAACCAACATGAGTAACCACTGC
Organism: Protopterus annectens; assembly: GCF_019279795.1. NCBI lineage: Eukaryota > Metazoa > Chordata > Ceratodontiformes > Protopteridae > Protopterus > Protopterus annectens. The sequence goes on from NC_056733.1 coordinate 1,410,758,582, forward strand.
AGCATCCCTATAGTGTCATGGTCAAACAAAAAAACATAAAAACTCCAAAAATGATTACAACCTCCTGAGGAAAGGTATAAACAGCTTCACATACCCCTCCCCTTCATAAGAACTGGCACATATGTCCAAACCTACACCAAAGTACTATATGAGTATTTATATAGCTGCATGGAATCAAGAATACCAGACAGGATGAAATCCTCCTCCTCAAGGAAGAATAAACCTGTCTGGTGGACATCTACAATAAATACTCTATAAGAAAAGGAAAACAATAGCTGTCTAGGACCAAGAAGGAGCAGGTACCTAATTGGAAGCAATCTTTCCTTAGCCTGAACAAGCAAATAAGAGCACTAGTGAAATCCTCCAAAGCAAACTTCGAGTCCAAACAGGCCACATCTACTAAAGACGATCATAAAACCTTCACATATGTCTACAATCTCAAGAGAAGCACCCAGATCTGCTCAGAACTGACAAGGACACCACATACACAAATGCTGTAGATATAACCAACTTTCTGGCATACAGGTTCAGTGAAAACTCCACTCCTCTGTCCCTCCATCATTAAAACAGGACAACCCCAGTACCTGCCCTCCCTCCCCTTATCTCTAGGGAGCAAGTCATCATTGACCTCTCAAAGGCAAAAAATACAGCCTCCATGAGACCCGATAACATCCCAGGCTGCATCCTACATGAACTCAGGCAGGAACTTGCACCACCATTAGGCACCCTATTCAACCAATGCCTGAGTACCGGCTTCATCCCAGCTGAGTGGAGGACAGTTACTGTCATCCCTTTGCAAAAAGGTGGAGCATCCACCGATACTAGCCTGATCTGCAAGGCTATGGAGCGAATTATCTTGAACCTCATTAACAAGGACATTGGCAACCTCCAGACACTTGATCCCACACAGTTTGGTTTTGTCAAGGGGAGGTCATGCCTGTTACATTTGGTCAACTTCTTTGAGACAGCCGAAATGAACAAGGTAGACACAGCGACAATACAAACTGGATAAGAACACACTCAGAGGTAATGAATCCAATAACATTTTTAATAAACTTCAAACAGCACAAAAGGTAATGTAAAGCACTTTTCGTCTGGTCGATTCACCAGACTTCCTCAAACAAACTCATACAAAACAAGCACCAAGTTTAAATAAAAAAAACTTTCCCTCCAAAATTACATCGGTCTGTCAAATACATTGTTTAATTAACATCAATTAAAACATTAAAGTTATATAACAATACAGTACCCTAAAGCTTGTACTTAAAGTTGAACAGTTTTTTTAAAAACAATATTTTATGAAAAACCTTATTTGTCATATCCAGTCTTTGAGACAGTCACCAAGGCCATAGACGAGGGGAAGACAGTGCACACTGCATACCCTGACCTGGCCAAAGACTTCGATACTATTCCCCACTCAAGTATAATAGATAAACTCTCTCAATTAGGCATCAATCCATATGTTACCAGATGGGTAGCAAACTGGTTCACCCACCTAGTCAAAATAGGGGAAGCCACCTCAGGTAGTAGACCCGTAACAGGCAGTGTGCCCCAGAGATCAGTCTTGGGGTGTCTGCTGTTTGTGATATACTTCTCGGAGGTGCAGGCCAAATCTAGTGGGCTATGGCTGACCAAGTTTGCAGATGACTGCAAGCTGGGTGTTGTCATCAATTCCCCTAGTGATGTGGACATCCTCCAAGAGGGTCTCATCCAAACAAATGACTGGTGTCAGAAACATGGCCTCAAACTGAATGCCAAAAAATGCATCATCATCCCTTTTGGGGAGAGTGACATCCCCACAAATTATCACATTGATAATAAGTTACTAAGCACGCAATTAGTCGTGAAGGCCTTGGGCACTCATGTTGATAGCAAACTGACTTTTGACTACCATATTGCCTGTGTTGTATGGAAAGATTTCTACATGGCCCACCTCATTAGTAAGAGTATCTCATCCAGGGACAAGGTGGTCATAATATCCCTGTATTCTTCCCTTTTAAGACCCATTATTGAGTACAATGCCCCTTTCAGCATGTACCTCACAAAGCACATGCAGCAGCTGGAGAGACCACAGAGGTTCCTCACCTGGAGAATCCAGGGCCTCAAACATCTATCCTACACAGATAGGCTAAAAGCCCTGTCCCTCTATTCAGGCTCCTACAGACTCCTCAGAGGTGACGTCTGTCTGGCATACAAAGCAATCTCAGACCCCATCCTGATGGGACTGCTGCATATCCGCAAGTCAAGCTCCACTCGAGTGACCTGCACCCGCAACCTCAACTTGTTCTGTGACATCCATAGGATTCGTTGGTGGGACAAATTTGTGCCCCAGAGACTCCCCGTTTTGTGGCGTAGACTCCCTTTCCACATAAAGCAGAGTACCTCATTAAACCTTTTTAAGCTCAACCTGGATAACTGGATGGGTAACAGAAAATACACCCATGGGACTCCTCTTGTGTCCCTGCTGGACAGTGGCATAGGGTGCTGACTTGTTGGAACATGGGCTAATTTCTTGGCTAGGCTTGTAAGCACCTCAGGGCCAGTAGCCTAGTAACTTCCTATGATCCTATAAATTTGATGGCAAACCGCTCAGTATATACAACCAGAATTCAGCAACAATTTGCTTGCAGTTTAGCATTTTTTCATCAGGAGTATTCATTAACAGTGCTAACCAGTTTTAATTTGGATTGGATTCCACTGTTGTGACTTTTGCTTATTATTAATGTTTAAAATAGTAAAGAATGTTACAATGGCAGTTGTAAACATTATAATAAATATAGTTGCTACATTATCTCCTGAGACAGACCAATAGTATTTGCATTTCATCAGCTGTTGAGTGTCTTCATAAATGCTAATGAACTATAATATAATGGGATTGCCACTGCTGAAACCATACACCCAGTTTTAGCAAGATGAAGTCATTAAATATTGCAAAATGCATTGCTTTCTTAATCACCACGTACCACTTGAGTAAAAAGAAATTTAATCTCTGTAAACATTACACATTAGGTACGCAAACTTGCTGTCAGAACATGAAGCAAAGTCAGAACTCCACCAAAAATGTACTATTTATGCTTCATCTGTTGCAAGAAAGTATACAGAACTAGCCCTACCAGTTTTACCACTATGACATCATCAAGTGTTAAATTCTTTAGTAAGTAGTTCTTCTAAGGTCAGATACTAACGGCACAAAATGAACTCCACTACATTTTAATAGAACAAATGAAAGAAAATATTTAGACTTTCAAAGTTTATGATTCCTTCTTTTAAAGGTGGCCAAAATAACATTTCCATTTCATATAAAGAGCCTGCATAGTCCAGGTATTCAGGGGTGTGTGTGTGTGTGTGTGTGTGTGTGTGTGTGTGTGTGTGTGTGTGTGTGTGTGTGTGTGTGTGTGTGTGTGTGTGTGTGTGTGTGTGCGTGTGTGTGTGTGTGTGTGTGTGTGTGTGTGTGTGCGTGTTTGTGTGTGCGCCTACATGTGTACGTGTCTGTGTTTTCTTTTAGTAACTTCTTGTTGACCCACATAAGACACTACACTGTTCAGTATTTTATTGAAATGTAATAATCCAGTAAATTAAGTTTAAAAATGCACTTTCAAGATGCTAAGCATTTAAAAAGAGATATGAGTTTAGCTGGATTACAATAATATGAAAGGTTGCGGAAAAGTTTCAGTTGATTAATGTACATTATGTGGGCTGTTTGCATTTATAACCGTATTGAATATCAATAACTATCAAACCATCCTGGTATGAGTTTAGTGGCCATTTTAGGCTTATTTAAAATATTCCCTATAGCATAATGGAAATTCCACAGGAAATCTTATCCTTCATACAGTCTATGTTTGCTGCTTAACAATGATTCTGAAGTCTTGCAGTGTTTTGCTCTGCCTAGCGTTTTACTATTGTACTGCCACTGATGTCAATGTCATGCAAGAACTGATAATGTAATATAGGCAGACACATACTTGTAAAGGGACGCAGAGTATTGTGTTCAAAGTGCAACATAGTGGGTTATAGGACAATGATGCGTGTAACTGATAAATGCAAGTGCCTTTATTTTGAATTGTACATTTTCTGGCTTGAAAATTATCATTTGAATCATAGTTTCTAAATGGATAATGCCTGAGTATCAGCTTTAAATAAGCTCATTTAAATGTTCTGCTGCATGGACTTCTCACATTATACAACCACATTTGTCATTTGACAACCACGTGGCCAAAGTGGTTAGAAAAACATTTCATATAGCCCACCTAATCATGAAGGGATTCACATCTAGATCAGGGGAGGTCATCGTGCCTCTTTAGTCATCCCTCATCAGGCCCATAATTGAGTATAATGCCACTTTTGGGATGTACCTTACCAGACACCTGCAGCAACTGGAAAGACCCCAAAAGTACCTCACCAAGAGGATCAAAGGGCTCAAACAGATGCCATATGCTGCCCGGTTAAAGAAACTCCAGCTCTACTCAGTGGCATACCGCCTGTTCAGAGGCGATCTGTGCCTGACATATAAAGCCATGTCCAACCCGGAATTAATGGACATGCTGCACCTCAGAAAATCCAAATCCCATCAAGCTACTCGCTCGAGAGACTTGAACCACAGCACTGCAATAAATAGGACATGCTGGAGGGACAGATTCATAACCCAGAGGCTCCCTTCACTCTGGAATAAAATCCCAGTCCAGGTTAGGCAGAGTCCTTCATTGACTCTCTTCAAGAGGAATCTTGATGAGTGGATGGGAGATCGTAGGTTTACCCCGGGTATCACTTCTGTGTCACTGTTAGACAGAGGCACAGTATACTAACCTCGAAAAAGGGCATAGCAAAATAAATTTAAAAAGGGTGGCGAAAGCCAAACACATTCTGGCTAGGCTTATAAATGCCCTAGGGCAGATAGCCTAGTATGAACCTATGAACCTATACAATGAACTATATATATATTGTACAAATCAGTTAAGTGTTGTGATCCCTTGTGCCTGTACCTGCATGCATTTTAAGGATTTTGGAAAGTAAAATTATTTTTTTAATGCAGAATAAAACTATGGTAGAGCTCATAAGATCTTTCAGAGGCACTGTTTATTAAGGTATGGAGTCATGTCATGAATAACACATATTGATAATGCTTTCTGTATAATACAGCCACACAGACATTTCTGTAACAACCATAGCTTATTTTGTCTCATAGTTTCCTTTTTATTTATTTATTTTGTATTAGCTCCCTTTTCTTTACATATTGCCAGATTTTTAAAAAAGTTGTTTTCACCCTTTTATAATAATCAACTGCTTTTTCAGTCAGTACATTTAGATATATATTTATTTCTTTTTCAAAGGTCAAAGCAGGCTGACCCCTGCAGCAGTTCTAAAGCTTCAGATTTATTCATATCACACTGACTTAGTGTTAGATTTCACAGTTGTATAGAGAGGTGTTTTATTAACTACTCTGATTTAAGGCTGTTATCTGCACCTACAGATGATAATTTGCAGTTAATGCTAATTTTACATAAGGATGACTCATCTCACTGATTTAATTTTCCTAGAATCTTGCCATTATGAAAAAGAACAGTAAAACTTTCAAGATATAACTGTGTAAAACCGTTTCATGTCATTACGGTGCTTTCAGAAATCCTTCCATTTAGCTACTAAGTTTTTCTAGTCAAGAATAGTTTGACAGATGCTTGCCTTACAGCAGTTACATTTATATATAGCACACTTGAAATGAGTTTGTACAGTTGATGCAGGGTGTTTTTTTTAGGTAATACCAACACTTCATAAGCCTGTAAAAGAACTACACAGCCTTATCAGAAGGAGTCAATAGGGTGTCTACATAATTATGTTTAGGTGTCGGAATTTATTAAGCCTGTAAGAGAACTGAATGGAGTGCATCACATAAGAGGGGGCTGCTGAGTTTATTCAGCTTCTGTGTTTTTTCTTTTTTAGAGTATACTCTATTCAGTCAGTCCACTTGGTGTATCAGAAAAATATATCTTCTAATATATTATCTATTTTTAACAAAGCAGATAGCAAAAATTTATGAACCTAAATGAATAGGACTTAGGAGCTGGTAGCCATGATGATGTTGTTGTTGTTGTTGTTGTGTCTTTCGGCTTTTCCCAGTTAGGGGTCGCCACAGCGGAACTCCGGTCCGCTAATCATTGGCAGTAGATTTTTACGTGCCGAGTTGCCGGCCCTGACGCACAACCTTCAACGAAGGTACGCCCATTCACACATGTCTCCACCCAGAAGACGCTCTAGCTGAGAATCGAAAAGGACAACGGTCTGACTGTGAGGTGACAACGCTACCGCAGCACCAAGCATGCATGATATTTACAGCATGTACATAATTACAGTGTGTGTGTGTGTGTGTGCGCATGTGTGTGTGTGTGTGTCTGTGTGTGCATTTGTGTGTTTTTGTGCTGATAATAACATGTCTGAGTCTTCAGCAATAATCACAATTTTATTTTGAATGGAGATGTATTTTCAACTACAAATAATAAACAGCAGGGTGATTTATCATTCTTTATAGCACTTGTAAGTAACTCGATGCATGTAGTGACTAATTAGTCTTTTTTTCTGCAGCCTATAAGCAGATATGGAAGCCTTTTCCAATTTTCCTCAATACAGATTTTGAGCTGCCTCATCATGATTTTTCCTGGTGGTTTTGATGAGTACTCTACTGGAGTTTTTTTTTTTTTTTTGCAGGTTGGTAAAGTTGTAATAATTGAGGTGAAGGATAATGTTGAGAAGGGTGAGGAATTCATAGGCAGTGTCCAGCTGAAAGTATTGCATCCTATCTTCTGAATGTTAGCCAGGAGGGATTTTGCAAGATGAAATAGCAGTGAGTGTGTGAGTTTGTGGTGATCTAGGATAAACTTAGCTGTAGTTTTGTTAAAGTCTGCTATGAATTCTATGCTAGAATGGTGATTAATTCAGCCCGAGTTGTGGATGTAAGGAATTACATGTCTCTGTTTAAACTATTTAGTGTAATAGTAATTTTTTGTAGTTGGGAGTATCTGTTCCTCCAGTGAGAGTGTGCTAAGAATGATCCTAAACATTTTATTCTGTTGAAGTCTGATATGGCATTATTGGTTGAAGTTTTGATTTCTAGTTAGAGGAATGTATATTTTATAGTGGTTGGGGCAAACTAAGATAGAGTTACAGTTAGGTACATTAAGTACCAGGTAAGAGTCATACAGACATGTTTCAACTGATCAAACGCCAAATAGCAGCTGCTTTTAGGCTTCAGTATGGTTTGTACAGTGTAGAGAAGAGTCCTGTCATCAGTGTATTCTACAACTTTGAGCTGCATACTTTGGTTCTAGATGGGTTTGATATACAGACTAATAAAAGCAAAGGTATAGTACTTGGCCTTCAGAGACATGCCTTTTAGTGATAAATTCAGTTCCCTATTCAACTTTACATTTTCTTTTAAAATGTAGTTTATAAACAGATTTATAGTGCTGCTGTGGAAGCTTTGTTTATGAATATGTTTGTAAGGGTAACAGGAATAATTATGTAAAAAGCCTTATTTAGCTTCTAAGAATACTCTTGTTACAGTGTCAGTGTTTGGACCCACTAATTAGCAATGCTATATTTGCAGATGTTTTTTCATAAAACTGCTTTGTGTGCAGCTGAGAGCTGTGTGTTTGTTTAGATGATCTGCAAGTTGCTTATACATTTACTTTAATATTTTAGAAGTCACGTGAAGTATAGCTATAAGATACTTCTTATTGGGTTCGAGTAGTGCTCATCCGTGGTGGTACAGTGGTAGCATTGTTGCTTCACAGCAAGAGGTTCTCCTGTTCGATTCTTGGCTGGAGTGCCTTCTGTGTGGAGTCTGCATGTCCTCCCCGCAGTCGAGTGGCCTCCGAAAGACATGTGTGAATGGGTGTGCCTTCGCTGAAGGTTGGGCGTTGGGCTGGCAACTTGGCACCATAAAAATCGACTGCCAATCATTAGTGGACCGGAGTTCCGCTGTGGCGACCCCTAACCGTGAAAAGCCGAAAAGACAAATAGTGCTCTACCTTTATAGAAAGGTATAATATATGGTTCTTTTCAAATTAAAAGTAGGTTACCATCACAAATGAATCTGCTTATTAATCATGTTAGGGTTATAACAACAGACTTAGTTCCCAGTTTAAGGAGTTCAGGTGGTAGTTTGATCTTTTTTTAGTAGTTTCCAGACATTAAAACACTGACATATTTTTAATCTGAAATTGTGATAGTTGATATTTAGATATTTGCAGTGAACCCTGGAGTGGTTATGGTATGATTAATGTTGTGCTTTCAGAGTAATTGTGTAGAAAGTCAGTCATTTTTCTTATCAATGGAGTTACTGGCTGGTGATGAACGACACTAATATCCTGGTTTAGAAGTTTATGCCAACACCGTCTAAGTGAAAAAGATGGCTGCATTTGCCTGTTCAGTGTACCAGAAAGTCTTTGTTGCTTATTTATATTTATTTCTTTAAGTGTTTAGACATTTTTGTTGGATTCCTATTACTTTACACTCCTTTGTCAGCTGTGAAACTGACATTTTAGTATAATTATCAGAACAGCTCATTTCTGGTCTGTTAATAAACTAAGTTTACTAAAACCATAAAATAACTGCTGTTCACAACCAGAACCTTGTGGCTCTGAGGATTAAAGCACACATGCCAATTTGGTAACAAAGTTATGTTAGGCTGAATAACTTCAATTCCAGTATCCTCCCCACTGGCCACCACAATCCCGAGAGGAGATGGTAGCAGTTTTGCGCACAATACAGCATAGCGTGAGTAAGCAGGAGGCACATAAACGACAGTCAGTTCCATCTCAATAGGACTTCAAAGCTCAACTGGAGTTACAGAGACTGGGACTATATATAAAGCATACAGAATTCAAGGTTGGGAGGTTGACATAATGTTTAAGATGTTTATCTTACAGACTGAAGGTACTGGGTTTGATTCTCACATGGGGTAATTGGCTAGGCTTAAAATGGCCCACAAAGGCAGTTAGCCTAGTACTAACCTATGAACCTATGAAGACAGCTGAGTGAATGCACTAGCTGGATACAGAGGAGAGAAAGAAAGAGAGAAAAGCAATGTCAGAATGAAAACAGAATGAACATCCTACACCAGGGGCTTCTGAGTCAAGGGAACAGAGAAATCACACATAAACAGCTTTATAAGGCTCTTTAAGAGATTATGAAATCAGTGGCAAATTGACCAAGGGCAGTGGGTGAGGTTTTTAATTCCCTTGCTCATGCTTAAAGCAGTACATGCAGTGTCAAGTCTTGGTGATGTTGATTGCTTAAATTATGTTAAAGAATAGGATCACAGGAAATACAAGGCAATTAAGTCACAAGACTTTTACACCATGCAAACCAATATCCACCCATCATGTCCCACCCCTCTTCTCAAGAAGGGCAAAATAGGTCATAAATGAAGTAAATTTATTGGACCCTATCCAATCAACCAGGTTTACTATGAAGGATGCAATGGTGTCACTTTGTTCAACCTGCAGGAGAAGTTTGTTCCTCAGAAGGAGTAGGTGTTTGGTAATAAATGTATTTCTCTAGTATGTTTTATATGTTTTATTTATGCTCTGGTAGAGATTCAAGTCTCTTGTCCTGGTACTAGTGGAGTTTTTTGTCTTGCAAAGATGCTGGAGATCAAGCAAGATGACGGTATTAATGATGTGGAACACAGGGCATAGATCACCCTGCACGGAGCCTATAAGAAGATGGGTAAAGGGATAACAATTTAAAAAAGGAAATTCTACAAACGACCAAAATTACAAATGTTTCTTGTCCTCAACTGACACATGACTTCATCAGAATGCCCAGATAACAGGTATTTATCCTTTTACACCATCAATCAAGCCATCTTTCAGTTAACAACAGTGACAAAATAATCAATTAATGTAACAGAATCAAAATGATACATTACTTCAACAATGATCTTGACCATAGTTTCATAAAATATATACACAAAATTATACTAATTTTTCAAGTTACGGTTCAATAAAAGTCATTTTATGTTGACTGTTTCATTTACACTCTATCACCATCCAGTCTTAATTGCCAAAAGGCTTTCCACATTTGTACTTTATTCTTAAAGTTACCTCCCCTTAGATCTTCCACTGCTTGTTCCAATACAGAAAAACAGAATTTATTAGATTTAGCCCTTGTATTTAAATTTGTATTGTATTTTTTAATTTTTATATCATACAGATGTTCACTCATCCATTTATTTAATTTACAAATGGTCATACCAATATCAAATGACAGACATGTCAAACACTGGGCAATATATAGAAGACCTTCTGTAACACAAGAAAAATGCCCCATTATTGGAATACTCCTCAGGTGCGCTAAATTAATATATGGTCTTTCATTAATAAACCTGCACATCTTACAATGGACACATTTACATGTACCATCAGTCTTGTTTGTAACACTACTCCTACTAAAAATATTGGGCCAGATTCCAAAAGCTATTTGAAGACACCACAGCATGAATGAAGACTTCAGAACACCAGCTGTACATGCGATTTCAGAATACAGGTGGCAAACAATCCAATTACTTAACTATTCAGTGTAGGATAATTACAGATTCCATGTATGCACATTGAATTCCAAAATGCATTGTGTGTGCTAAACACAATTTAAATGCAGCAAACTGCAGTGCCAACTCTGTTTCTGAAATCCTTGGCATATGATATATCTCAACACAAGAAGCAGACGCTATTACTACAGAATACGATGGAATCTATAATAATACCACCAAAAAAAAAAAATAGCTACCTGCAGTGAATGAACTGCAACAAGCAACAGTACTGCAAGTATGGATGAGGATGTGATTGCGCTAGAAAGCAGCCAGCTAGAGTGAGTACACCAACTGTCAGATCAAAACATAATTGACAAGTACCACTTAGACAGCTGGTGCAAGCTGTGTACAACATATGTACCCCACACATGTCTATGTGAACATTGTGAGGCAATCCCATCCCTCTTGAAGCTAAAGTGTGTCTTAGCCTGGGTGTACTTTTATCTAAGACATTCCAAAGTCACATGGGAGACACTGTAGGAGTGTCACAGACAAATGCCAGTAGTATCCTGCAAAATTCTGGCAGGAATATGTAGCAAGGTGGATGACTACATACACCTTCCATCTACCCTATGGAGAGGAGAACTGTTTTGCAGCAGTTCTATAACCTTGCAAACGTCCCACATGTATTTGTTGCAATAGACTTGCTCTCATTTACTGGTCATATCCCACAATTCTCTAATGCTGAAATCTTGGGCTCCTTCCTGAAAATAAACAACTCTAAAAATATCTGTATCATCATCCTATATATTCCCCCTGCTAATAACATACCAATACTAGAAAAAATATCATCTTGGACATCCCTCACCATAAAAAACAAAACTATAATACTTGGTGATGTGAACATCAACTGGTCAAACATTAGTTCAAAAACACCATCCAGTAATATTAACCTGTTTCACTTCACCCAACTCATCTCTACTCCCACTTAATAAAATTAAAGAAGTAATATCCTTATCTCTGACCCAACAAAAATGTCATTAGCTGGTACCCTCAATAAGTGATCACCTTCCAGCCTTTGTTACTTGAGTTACTTCCCCTTTCACAAAAAAAAAAAAAAAAAAATCACCTCAAACCTATCAGGAACCTATCCAGCTCAACCCCCACACAATCAACCACATCCTGAAAAGTGTTAATTGGAACATCATAAAAACTCTTTCCCTAGATGACTCCCTGCACTATTTCAACACTGCCTTTCTAAAAATATTAGACAGCCTTGCACTGCCGCGAACCAAAAGATTAAGATCTAATCATGCTCGATAATTAACTAACTCCATTAAGGAATTAATGATAATTAAAGATAAAACCTGGAAGCTATGGCATAAACACAGGAGCAACTCAGATTTATTAAAGTTTAAGCAACTTCGTAACCAGGTAAAACAACTTGTATCCAAAGACAAAAAAGACTACTACTTAAAGCTTCAGAAAAACACATAAGCATAAACTTAAACAATTCTGGTCCTCCACTGGTACTCTCCTAAACCCAGGCACAAAAAGTAACACTTGCCCCCACCTTGACAAGATACCAGATCAAATAGCAAGCATCTTCAACTCCTACTTCATAGACACTATAGCTAATATTGCAGCCAACTTCTCTCAATCTCTCCCCACAACCAAAATTCCAGGCTATACTACTCTCTCGCAACATACACAGCTCTAGTCTACACTCCCTACTACAAACACTCTAGGTCAAACCACTCCCTCTACTCAAACCCAGTCCCAGCCCCCCTCAACTACCCACAAGAACTTAACTAAATCCAATTCTGTGGAAGCATTTCAATGACAGCACCTGCATATAAATAGCAAGCACATGCTAGCTTCAGTGCCATTTTGAGAGTGCAGCCAGAGAGTGAGCATCCATGAGTGTGATAGCTAGTTTGTTTGTAAGTTTATCTAAGTTAAAGTCATTAAGCTTCAATCCTGATGTGTTTGTATAGAATTACAGATGTTTGTCTGTTTTATCCTGACCAGATGATCGACATGGTGTCAGAAGTGGGAGTCCAGAGACTGCTTTTCAAAGCTACAAGGTGCAGAGTTAATAGTGAAGGTAAACTAAGTAAATTAAGTACAGAAAAGGGCTAGAAATTAACTAATGGTAATGAAAATTTGCGCAATTTATTTTTTTAAAGATAAAATGGAGCATTGCAAGAGCACAGAATGCATTATTAAGCAAGTGAGAGGCACAAAAAGTTTATTAATTAAACAAAATGTTTGAAATTAAGATATTTGATAAATTGATTATCAGAAAAGCACATAAGGGGTTTGGAATTACCTTGGGATTGCAATACAAGTATGTTTAAAGTAAAACAAGCATGTTTAGAGTAAAACAAGCACAAGAAAAGTGTAATGGGCATGAAAAGAGATTAAACAAGCAAAACAAATATAATAAAGGGCAAAAAGTGCACATTAAGCATAAATAAAGCAAGGAGACTGCATGTTTTTTTGGCAAATGACTGTGCTTTGGCATAAACTGCCATTTTGTATTGATTGAAGCTTTTCAAGGTATAACTAATTTGTAGGCCGTGGTGGTGCAGTGGTTAGCATTGTCACCTCACAGCAAGAGGTTCTCCCATTCGATTCAGCTTCTGTGTGGAGTTTGCATGTCCTCTCCATGTTCGAGTGACATTAAAGACATGCAGATAGGTCTGTGTGTGAATGAGCATGCCTTCTTTGAAGGTTGGGCATCGGGCTGGCAACTCGGCACCGTAAAAATCCACTCCAATCATTAGTAGACCAGAGTTCCGCTATGGCGACCCCTTACCTGAAAAAGCCGAAAGACTTTATTCGAAGTATCTCAAAGTGTGTAAAAGTGCTTACAGTGTGTGCTTATTACTGTGCATTTATTCTGAAGAGTTTATTTGTGTGCAAAGTGCAATTATTTCATAATGTGCAATCAAAATACAGCCATTTTGAAAAGTGTTTTGTGCTGGGTGTGTCTATTTGCAGAGTGCCACCATTACAGAATGTTTCTTGAACTGTACAGAGTTATTTAGCAAAGTACAGCCATTTTGGGAAAGTCTCTGTGTGCAGTGCAGTGTTTATTCACAAAGTGCAGTTATTTCAAAAGGTTTTTTTACTCTGAGCTTCTTCTGCCCAGTTTATTAGCACAGTGCAGTTATTTTGAAATGTTTCTTACACTGGTAAGAGGTGATTTCTTACAGTACAGCGATTTCAAGAGTATTCTTGTGCCCAGGAGACTTATTTTGCAAAGTTCAGTTATTCAGAGACTTGATGTGCTATTGGGCATAGTTACAAGTACTGGCATACATTTCTGGCATATGTATATGTGTGTGTGTTTGTGCATACTTGCAAACGCCTTCACTGGTATGTGTTAATATGGCAAAGGTATTTTGCAGATCAGATCCACTTGTATTTGATCAGAATATTGCAGAGAATTGGAGAATATTTGAGCAAGAGTACAATATTTTTATACAAGCAGCTTATTCTTACAAAAATGCATTCACTAGAGCATTCATTTTGCTAGACCTAGCTGGGTCAGAGGCCATTGAAAGAGAGCATTAATTTGTGTATGCACCAGCAGTATATGAAGGAGAAATGGAAAAAGGTCGTATTGTTGTACAGGCTGAATCAAAGGAAGACCCCGAGTGTTTGAAATGCAGATTCAGGGAAATGTACAACCCTGAGACAAATGTTACATTAGAGAGGAATTTGTTTTACACAAGAGATCAAAAGCCAGGTGAAACTTTTGCAGCTTATATTACTGCCCTGAGAAACAAAGCTAAAGTGTGTAGGTTTGGTGACTTAAAAGATGAGTTAATAAAGGACAGGCTTGTGTGTGTGGTATTAATAGTGCTGCAGTGAGAAAGATTTTGCTTCATGACAATGATTTAATGCTGAGCAAAACTATTGAGATTTGTCAAATCCATGAAGTCACAGACAAGTATGCTTGCAAGTGATAAGAGCATGGTTTCAGCAGGCTCCAGAGCAAATGAAGACAGCATGCAACATGTGGCTAGCTGAAGCAGGCCTAAGCACATTGTAGCTGCAACCCCTGTGGGTGTAGCAGGTAAAACCCGTAGTTTTTCAGCAAGTTCTAAGACTAGTTTACTGAAAAGGACATGCTCAGTGCAGTACAAGGTTGAGTCAGCAAAACCTAAATTAGGCTTTATTGTTAACTGTTGCAATTATGGGCGGCCACGGTGGTACAGTGGTTAGTTTTGCCACCTCACAGCAAGAGGTTCTCTGGTTCGATCCTTGGCTGGGGTGCCTTCTCTACAGAGTCTGCATGCCCTCCCTGTGGTCGTGTGGGTTACCTCCAGGTGCGCCAGTTTCCTCCCACATCCCAAAGACATGCTGTAGGTGGGTTGGACACTCTAAATTGGCCCTAGGCGTGACTGCATGCATGTGTGTGCCTTCTGTGGAAGGTTGGGCACCGGCCTGGCAACTTGACACCGTAAAACTCCTCCGCCAATCATGACCGGATGGGTGATCTGCTGTGGTGACTCCCTAACCGGGAAAAGACGAAAGAAGAAGAAGAAGTTAACTGTTGCAACTGTGGTGCCAATCATGAGTCTAAAAGAAAAAAGTGCTTAGCATTTGGTCAGCAATGCCACAAGTGTAAAAAATTGAACCATTTTCAAATGTTTTGCAAATCAAGTAAACTCACACAGTTATAAAGAAAAGTCACTTAAAAAAGCAAGTTGATTGAATAGAGAGCTGCAACTCTACTTTCTACATAGATGGTGTGTCAGTAATTGGTGAAAAAGGTTGATGCAGTAGATTTGTTGACAAAGAATGAAGTGTTTTATACTGTCCAGATCAATGGTAAATCCACCGAGCTCAAAGTAGACACTGGTTCAAAGTGTAATGTTATGTCAGCAGACACATTTGCTAAGGCGAGAGTTGATGAGCAACTTAATGTGGCCAGTTGTGCAAAATTTGTTGCTTATGGAGGTGAAGAAATTCAAACTGAAGGCTCAGTAGTGCTTTCTTGTTATTTGGCTAGGAACTGCTACAGCTTACCATTCTATGTAGTCCGAAGACCTGTGCAGTCATTGTTGGATCTCAGAGACAGTTTGAGAATGAATCTGCTTTACTTTACAAAAAAGTTCATTATATAAGTACATGCCTCAGTTCCAATTTTACTTAAGCTATTTTCTCAGAGTATGATGATGTTTTCGATAACAAGTTAGGCAAACTTCCAGTTGTGTATTCTATGAAGTTAGACCCAGAGGTCAGTCCATTGGATAGACCTGCAAGAAAAATTCCAGTGGCTATGTAGAATAAAGTCAAAGTTCAATTATATAAAATGGTACAGCCAGCTGTAATTTGTCCAGTTACAGAACCAACTGAATAGGTGTCATCCATGGTAGCAGCCCACAAAAAAGGCTCAGCCAAAATCAGAATATGCATTGACCCAAGAGATTTGAACAAAGCATTAAAGAGACCACATCATGTTATGCATGCTGTTGAGGAAGTCACAGCCCTAATACCGAATGCCATTGGTTTTCTGTCTTGGATGCAATAAGTTCATTTTGGCAAGTGATGCTTGATCACAAATCTTCACTACTGACTACTTTCAGTACCCCATGTGGAAGATGTAGATTACTCAGGATGCCATTTGGAATAAATTCTGCAAGTGAAGTCTTTCAGCATGCAATGAAGCAAATTGTTGGGGTTATCCTTGTGCCATAATAGTAGATGATTTATTGGTTGGAGGCAATGGTGAGGCAGAGCACAACAGAAGCCTTAGGAAAGTTCTAGATAGAGCATGTGAAGTGCACTTGAAGCTTAATCCTCTGAAGTGCAAATTCAGACTACCAGAAGTTACATATGTAGGTCATTTTTACTAGCACTGGCTTGTGACCAGATCCCTCCAAGCAAGCAGCCATTCTAGAGATGCCAGCACTGGATAATGTTCAAACTCTGCAACACTTTCTAGCTATGGTCAACTATTTAGGCAAGTTTATATCAAACTTCAGTGAGATGACAGCGCCTTTGAGAGAAATAATGTGCAAAAATGTTACATGGTCTTGGTTGGAACAGCACCAGAGACCATTTGAAGACCTCAAGCAGAACATTGCTGCCCCACCTACATCAAGATACTATGATGTCAATAAACCAGTCACTGGTGCAGTTATACTTCAAGAAGGTAGACTAGTAGCCTATGCATCTAGAACTGTTACCCAAACTGAAATGTAATATGCTCAAATTGAGAAAGAACCTTTGACAATAGTATTTGCATGTTCAAATTTTCATGATTATATTTATGGTCGAGCTATTCAGATTGAAACTGATCGCCAACCTCTAGTCACTATTTTAAGGAAGCCTATGCATTCAGCTCCTATGAGATTACAAAGAATGATGCTCAAATTGCAAAAGTACAACTTCAAAATGGTCTATACAAAAGGCAAACTACTTTATCTAGCTGATACCTTATTCAGATCACCCAGAAATACAATGGAACAGCTTAATGCAGAGAATTTGGACTTTGATGTTATGGAAGTGTGTAATTTTTCTACCACAAGACTTGAAGAGCTGACAGATCATACTGATCCAGTTTTGCAAAAGCTGAGCCGCTTCATTAATGTAGGATGGCCGTCGAAGCAATCTAGTGTATCGCCTGAAGTGCAAACTTATTTTCCTTACAGAGATAAGATGTTGATGGAAGATGGCATTATTTTCAAAGGTCCTAAAGATGTTGTTCCTGCTTCCTTACAATGTAAATACATCCAGATTTTGTATCATGGTCACCCAGGTTCTGAATCTACCAAAAGAAGGGTGAGAAGACTAGTATTTTGGCTTTCTGTAGCAAAAGATATTGATAAAGTACTTTCTTCTTGCTCAGTATGCAATAGTACTAAACCGCATTAGCAAAAAGAACCACTTCAGCTAAGTCAAGTTCCTGAACTACTTTGGTAAACACTAACCACTTATATATTTGAGTGGAACAATCAGCATTACTTAGTGTTGGTAGACTGTTATTCGAACTGGATTGAGATAAATTTACTATCTAACCTGATGTACCGTACTGTTATCACCAAGTTGAAATGTCATTTCTCAGTGCATGGTAGCCCAAAGTTATTTCTGACAATGGTACCCAATGTACCAGTCAGTTGTTTCAGAAATTTGCAAAGGAATAAGACTTCATACATGTTACTAGTAGTCCAGAATACCCATAGTCAAATGGACTAGCTGAACGTGCAGTACAGAGTACAAAGCAAGTACTAGAGAAGTCAAAGCGTGATAATTCCGATGTCTTTTTGAATTTACTCAATCTCAGAAACATACCCGTGACAATATACTTGGCTTGCCTGCTCAGACACTTCTGTCTAGGCAAACCAGAACAACCTTGCCTATCAGTTCCAGTTTGTTGAGGCCTAAAGCTAAGAACAACAGCACAATCAAAGCCCAACTATTCAGAAAGCATTCTTTCCAGAAGTCCAGCTATGACAAATCAAGCAAATTTCTTCATCCATTGAAAGAAGGAGAGACAGTGAGGATACAAACGGCGAAAGGTTTCAACCGGATTGGTCAAGTAACAGGTATATGTGCTGAGCCGAGATCCTACTTCATAGAATTTGAGGGTGTAGAGTATAGGAGAAATTACAGATATCTTCTTCCTGTATTAGAATTGATATCACCGCATTGTTTCCGTGATACCAGCACTAAGCTCAGAGAGATCCAGATAACGTTCCTGCTGCAGAACGTGTCTTACCTCCTACTTCTGTTCCTGATGATGTTTCTGATGTCCCCAAAGTTGAACATTCAGCAGGGGCAGTCCCATTTGCTAGACCTAGTTGTAGTTTCTATATCACACGATTTGGTCATATTTCTATATCTAGAGTGAAATACACAGTAACCTAGACATAACTGTCTATATGTATTTAGTTCTGTATAATTAGATGTAAAAGAATTATTTTGTATCAATTGCATGTCAGTTAATGTCATCAATATAGCATGACTCATTTCTCAAAGAGGGAGGATGTAGAATAGTGTGTGTGTGTGTGTGTGTGTGTGTGTGTGTGTGTGTGTGTGTGTGTGTGTGTGTGTGTGTGTGTGTTGTACCTTTAAGAAGCATTTCAAGGACAGCACATACATATAAATAGCAAGCACATGCTAGCTTCAGTGCCATTTTGAGAGTGCAGACAGAGAGTGAGCATGTATGAGTGTAATAGATAGTTTGTTTATAGGTTTATCTAAGTTAAAGTTATTAAGCCTCAATCCTGATGTGTTTGTACAGAATAAAGCTGCTTGAACAGAACCCACAGATGTTAATTTGTTTTGTCCTGACCAGATGAGCAATAAATTCCTTGGCTGAATTCAAACTCACTACTGTCCCAACAACAACCATAAAAAGACTACTTCTAAAACTAAAACCCAGCTCAAACGCAGCAGATGGTTTCCCCACTGAATACCTAAAAATCGCTGCAGAAGCTATTGCTTGCCCCATTAGCATTAATAGAGTCATCCAAGAATCCTATGTTCCCAGCCTCTGGAAAAAAGAATATATTCTACCTCTCCACAAAAGGGGTACCTCAACTGATATTTCCAACTTCTGTCCCATAGCTATTCTATCCACCATCCAAATTCCTAGATAAATGTGTACACACAACGTCTATAATTCCTTCTCAAAAATCAAATCCTTTCTCACACTCAACACAGTTTCAGACCAGGCCATAGTACTTCAACTGTCCTAATATCCTTTATGAACTTAGTCAGTAAATCCCATGACTCTGGGAAGATTGTCTCCACTCTATTTCTGGACTTATCTAAGGCCTTTTATACTATCGCTCACTCACTCTTCCTTTCCCAGCTTTCTAACATCGAACTATCTACTCCGTCTCTCAACTGGATCAAAAGCTACCTATCTGACAGAGAACATGGTGTAAAATGGCAACATTCTATATCCCCATATATCCACAACCCTACTGGTGTCCCCCAAAGGCTCCATATTAGGACCTCTACTGTTTAATATTTTTATCAGCAACCTCCACTTAACATTTCAAAAAGGGTCCTTGTTCAGTACACAGATGACTCTACTATTATCTGCACTGCTGAAAATTCAACACAGCTACAACAGATCACTCAATCTGCATTTTCCGCCATAGAGACATGGCTCCACAATAACCACCTGTCTCTAAACTCCAATAAAACCAAGCTCATAATATTCACTCCAAAGGGAATACATCCATCAACAAATCTCAATTTAATATATTCTCACTGAACAACACAAAAATCGAATTAGTAACCCACACCAAACTGCTAGGTGTCATAACTGATGAAAAATGAAAAATTTGACCTACACTTACAAAATAATATCTGTACGATTTACAAAAAATGGGACTTCTTTACAGAAATCAACATTTCCTCTCCCTCCCTACAAATCAAGTACTCACCTCCACCTATCTACTTCCTTCTCCTGTGTATGGTACCCCATTGCTAACCAACCTCCAATCCTCGCTAAACACTAAACTAGAAATAATAGCCAAATTTGCAACAAACACCCACCATTCCACTGTACACCCCTAAAAACTCTAAACTGTCTCAATCTCCCCTACTATCTCAACTATCTCCAACTAACTGCCACAAACAAACTACTTACAAAACCTCAGGATTGCCCTGCCCTAAATTCCTTATTTTCTTGTATAATCCCAACAGGTCCCTAAGATCAGAAAACCAACATCTCCTCCAAATTCAGAAACCTAAACTATATATTCCTGTATAGTAGCTATAACTTGGAACAGCCTTCCTTCAGCCATTCGCACCACACAATGCACTGTTTCCTTCAAAACTGCTCTGCATACTCAACTCCACTCTAACTGGATCTGTAATTGTACTAAGCCTCCTCCTTCCATAACCTAGTTCTTAGTGCCCCCTTTTATTCCCATAATCTCCTAATTTAACTTACAGTCTACTCTCTGTCCATCTCAAATATACTACCTTACTGCACACTCTCTCTCTCTTTACCCTTTACTAATAGCAACTTTCTCACTTGCCCTCTGTCACTCTCACCCTTTCACCATTACTGTAATCACTATCAATTTTGTACCTTATTATATCTTCCCCACTTTTCCTCTTATATACTATAACTCATGTAACATGTCTTCTAATAGTTTCTTAATTCATTTTGAGCTTAGATCCTCAGCTATGATATGCTTGCTAAGCATTTGATATTTACCTATACTATCATGTCAACTGTACTTGCACTATATTGTATTTAAGTTTATCAAGTGTGCTTTATATATTCTAAATGTGCTACTTATTAATAATTTTCTCTTTCAGAATTGTATACTCTAAATGTATTTTTTGCAGTGCTTTTTATATTCCAAATGTGTTTTTGTGGAGCTTTTCTCCCCGGGCCTCCACTGAAAATGAGCTCTGCTTGGCCCAGTGGACTTTCCAGGTAAACAAATGCCAATAAATAAATAAATGTGTGCAGCAGATGGCAGCATAATAAACATCATGGCAATGCACCCTAAAAGTGTCCATGATGCTGCCATGTGCAGGGAAAGTGGTCTAAGGACCGCATTCCAACAAGATGAAATACCTGTGTGATTATTGCTGGGTAAGTACAGGAACACAGATATGATGTAAGTTAAGGACATCCCTTCCAGCAATATTCCTGCTGACAAAATGTGTATTTACTCACCACAACAGGTGACTGTGGTTATCCGCTTGAGACATAGCTACAGAGAACTATCAAACCTTGCAGAGGAGGCCTACAATAGCACACATGCAACAACATGAAATATCATTGAGTGTGTGTTCGGTGTACAGAAAATTTACATATGTCTGGACATATCTGGGGGTGCACTGCAATACACACCTGAGAAGGCAGCACAGATGATAACTGTGTGTGCCATACTAAAGAGCATGCTAACAAACAGCTGCAGGTGTGGGTGAACTACTCCAAGAAACCCAGATATCTGAAGATGACATCCTGCAGGTATCAGAGGAGCTGCAGGAGGACACATTGGGCAGAAGACACAGGCATGGGCAACAGAGAGTACGACCACAAGTACAGGCCCAGGCAACATGGCAGTGTTTGAGACATGACTATGAGTCATGATGAGCCACACATAACAAAAGTACACAGATTAAACATTAATGCTCAAGTGTTGCCTCATCACAGCAGCATAGATTGCATCTATTGGCAATTACCCAGTAGCTGTACACACTCAGCATCAGCTATAACATGATAATTATAACATATAACAGTATGAACATATTCAAATTTGTCACAACAGGAATCATCAACACAGGGCACAAGCGACACAGCTATGCTTACAGGGTCATGGTGGTGTACCTGTGTATGACAGACAATAAAGGACACACATCTGTGCAACACATTCCTATCTGTCTACTATAAAAAGATGGAAACAGGAAAATAACTCAGGACATAATGCAGAACTGTAGTCAATATCACAAGCAAAATTTGTCACTGTAAAGTATGAATAAAGTAGTGTAATAAATGGAGTCAGCTATGGTTAGTAAAACTGTCAGACTCCTGTGGCATCAAACTTATCAACAAACACAGAGAGATGACATCATCAGTGTTCTACACAATAATCATCATCACCACGGGATGAGACTGACACTTCTGAACAGAGTGGATCAACTGTCAGTGCCACTATAATGCAATCTAGGCTGCCCACACTGACAGCTCACACCTCTGTATGGTCTTCCCCTACCATGTATGGAAACACTTGGTCCAGATTGATTCACAGAAGAGAATGATGGGGTGATGCCAGCATGTGGAGATACACTGTGGGAAGAAGCATGACTACAACTTGACAATCTGGTCATGACTGCTGGGCCAACATCAGATGGGCCGGCAGTGGAAGTGTGTGCACACTGGAGCATAGACATTGATGCCTGATGGGTAAGGTTTGCTCTGCTGAGTGGGGGCCTGCTTCTCCCATGTGGCAATCAGCTAAGCACAGTCACAACATGCAGAACCCAACTCATACTACAGCACTGTTGTAGTTTTTATGTGTGTGTGTGTGTGTGTGTGTCTGCAATTAGCTATTTAGAGTATTTTATTTTCTTAAAGAATGTGGGTCCATAGTTTGGTAGGCAGCCACTTACAGATTATGTAGCTGTCTAGGGAAATTTCTGTGCTCGTGTGAGGAATGACAGAGATATCCAAGGGAGCATTTAGGAGGAGCTCCTTACCTGATATGATCAAAAGTAAGGAATAGCTGTTATACTTCTGCACTAACCATGGATTGCCAATAATAAAAACAGTGAAAACAAGGATACACATAATTGTTCTTAGTATCACAGTACCTTGGAACCTTAAAGGAAAAATCTACCCTAGAACTAAAAAAAATCTGTTTTTTCACTCTGTCTTTGTTTTCTGACCCATTTTAACATCTTAAAATCACTCTAAGTGCTTTATTTGTAATTTTAGCCTGTTTTCCACAACATGGCTACCAATGGAGCTTGATGCATCAACGTGATCTTGTTTTCCTCAACCCCTTCTCTTTCCCATAATGGTTTGTATGACTCATGCCAGACATAAGGAAGTAACTGTGAATTCCCATGCCGTTGACATTTAATGGGATTTGTGTGAGTCGCTGTTATCTTTTTGCTTTCTGTAAAAGGACTGCTTCTTTTCTGTCTCTAATCACCCTCATTTATGTTTGACTCAGAGCTTGTTTTACACAATACTTTGAAGTTATCCAGCTACAGCCAGAAAAGTAGCTAAATTGCTAGCCTTTGTACAGGGTTTTCTTTTGTTGTCCAAGAGAAATTGACAGTCCCCTCCCCAACACTTCTGCAGAGGTGTTAAAACTATCACTGCACTGAGAGACCCTTGCAGAATCAATTCCTCTTTGACTACAAAAGAAAAATGTCTGTCTTGGGGTAGCTCATAAGTAACATTAGTTTTAGGTATTAAACACTTTAAATAAAGAATAAGACTCAATGAGGTATGATTTCTTGTCTGATAAGAACAAGCCCCTGGTGCATAATAAGGCATGAGGCACTTTTCACCAAGTGCCTTAAGCACCAAGGGTATTCTTTTCAAATGCTAAACAACACTTCAGGGTGTTATTTTGCTTTTAAAATGCCATTTAAGACAAACAAATACATATATAAAATAAAGACAAACAGTAAACATACATGCCATTTTTCACTGAAGGGCTGGAGAAGGAAAGCTCCATATTACACATACATAATTTAGACAAGAGTTAGGTTACATAACAGAAAACAATAGAAATTGGTTACAGAAACTGTACAATGTAATATTAGAATAACAATAGATAGAAAAGCAGGTTTGTAACAATAAAATGATTATTCTAGGTAAAACAGTATAAGTTAGGGTGGTACATTGGTGGTCAGCAGATGTGAGGAGGGTTGAATAAAAAGGATGAGAAGGAATATTAGGAGTGATAAAGGTTATAGATGTAAAGTGTAGAGATGGTAAATATGAAGGGGGAGGCTAATTAACAAATGATATGAACAGGAGAAGAGGATAGAAATTAGAAATAGGATTCCTAATGCTTTATCCTGCGGGAGAGCTGAAGCAGAAGCAGGTGTCCTTTATTCTAGTTTTGAAGTAGGAAGTATGAGTGATCTCTCTCAAAGGCAGAGAAATGTTGTTCAACATTCTTGCTACGTATGCAGCACACAGTGTTATTTGATTTTGTTAGGTGTAGTAGAAGTGTTTTTTTTTACTGGTATGTAGGGCTCTAGTAGGTTAGATAGAGTGGGACAGAGAGTTAGCTTATAATTTAGGTTGTGAGCGGTGAATAGTTGGGTGAGTGTCAGTTGATGAGGTAACTCTAACCACTGTAGTTTTTTAGGAGCATGGAAGTATCCGGATTTATTTGTGAGGTTCATATTAAATTTAGTTCTTTTTTATAGCATTGTTGAGACTTGTAGTTCCTTTTTATATCTCCCAGCAGTTCTACATGGGAATAAGAGAGACTATCTAGCATTTATTAATTAATAATTAAATTTGTTAATTAAGTAGTTCCATTAGTTTTGTTGTCCACATATGACATTTGGCAGAAGTTTTACATCGGATGCCCTTTCTGATGTAACCCTCCCCATTTATCTGGGCTTGGGACCGGCACAATCAGTATGGTTTCATGCCGGGAAAGAGCACTACAGATGCGACGTTTGCTCTGAGTGTATTGATGGAGAAATATAGAAAAGGTTAGAAGGAGTTGCATTGTGTCTTTGTGGAGTTTGAGAAAGCATATGACAGGGTGCCTAGAGAGGAGTTGTGGTATTGTATGAGGAAGTCAGGAGTGGCAGAGAAATATGTAAGAGTGGTACAGGATATGTACGAGGGTAGCGTGACAGTTGGTGAGGTCTGTGGTGGGAGTGATGGATGCGTTTAAGGTGGAGGTGGGATTACATCAAGGATCAGCTCTGAGCCCTTTCTTATTTGCAGTGGTGATGGACAGGTTGATAGACGAGATCAGACAGGAGGTCCCATGGACTATGATGTTTGCAGATGACATTGTGATCTGTAGTGAGTAGAGACCAGGTTGAGGAGACCCTGGAGAGGTGGAGATATGCTCTAGAGAGGAGAGGAATGAAGGTCAGCAGGACTAAGACAGAATATATGTGTGTGAATTTGAGGGAGGATAAAGGAGTGGTGAGGATGCAGGAAGTAGAGTTGGTGAAGGTGGATGAGTTTAAGTACTTGGGATCAACAGTTCAGAGTAATTGTGAGTGTGGAAGAGAGGTGAAGAAGAGAGTACAGGCAGGGTGGAATGGGTGGAGAAGAGTGTCAGGAGTGATTTGTGACAGACAGGTACCAGTAAGAGTGAAAGGGAAGGTCTACAAGAGGGTAGTGATACCAGCTATGTTATATGGGTTGGAGATGGTGGCATTGACAAAAAGGCAAGAGTCAGAGCTTTATGTGGCAGAGTTAAAAATGTTACAATTTGCACTGGGTGTGATGAGGATGGACATGATTAGGAATCAGTATATTAGAGGGTCAGCTCAGGTTGGACAGTTTGGAGACAAAGCCAGAGAGGCTAGATTGTGTTGGTTTGGACATGTGCTGAGGGGGGATGCTGGGTATATTGGGAAAAGGATGCTAAGGATGGAGCTGCCAGGTAAGAGGAAATGAGGAAGGCCTAAGATTAGGTTTATGGATGTGGTGAGAGAGGACATGCAGGTGGTTGGTGTGACAGAGCAAGATGCAGAGGACAGGAAGAAATGGAAACAGATGATCCACTGTAGCGACCCCGAATGGCAACAACTGAAAGAGAAGAAGTAGTAGTTCTGTTTGTTTAAATTAGATTAATTTAAAGATGGGGTATTAGCAACATTTTAACTGTAGAACTTCAGAAAACATCATGCTCAGCACCCACATGATGTAGTCAGTGGTCCTGATAAGTAGTCAGTGGCAGATATGGTATCTAATTATATTTGGGGACCATTTTTATAACTGCATTTGAGGTTCTTTTTCTATCTCCCAATAACATTATATGTTTGTATGACAATAGCTGTCTGCATTTGTTTCCACTAACTGAGTCTGTTATTTTTATTCAGAAGAGATTACTGACCAGAGGCAATCTAGCAAGGACACTAGGGTAGTTTTCCTAATCTTCTTTTGTTAAGCCATATGATATCTTACATTCACCTGAACTACCAACAACTGGAGCTAGTATGAACACTCTTTATTTATTTCTCTTCTACCCACTATAAAATTGAAAGCCAGGAGATTATAATATATGTGTATAATTTTATGACAACACAGATTCGTAGAGATGCATAGATTCTATTTTTTAATATTATGGCTTTACATAAATATTATACATTTTATATGTTTTGTAAGTTTTTTGTATTAGTTTATTTATTTACTAGATGATTTTTAAACACTAGTTACATCTAACTGAAATGGAATATTCTTTGTGCCTATGTCTTTAAAGAAAAATGAGATTCTCAAATTCAATGAGACTTCCAGTGAGATTTTCTGCAGTCACATGATGTATCTTTTTACTATTTAAGAAGTTTGTTTGTTACGTTCATGGTTTTGATGAAGTCCCACTAGATTTGGAGGCCTGAAAGCATTCAAATAGTTTGCATTATTCTTTGTGTTTTATTAAATTATTCTCCTGTGCTTTACAACCTGTGAGTGGATTGCTTAATTTTGTACAAAGACGTTTGTGTTTTGGCAGATTACACTATGTGAGCCATTGCTTCTGTTTTTTTCTGAGTCATTTATAAGACTGAACCATATTCATTTAAATGTGGTTGCAGTGTTTCTTTGCTGTTTGTAGTTAATATTGTGGGAGTATGACATGACTTTTGTAATACATTATGAGAGGTGAGTTATGATAAGCAAATAATAAAAGTGCTCTGTTAGCAAGTACTGTGAAGCATGCAATGATACATTACTGTGTACTGTTGTTAGTCTTATAATCTGGCATATATGAAAAGTGTTGCATATAACATTTTATAAACAATCACTCAGATAGTCATGTTAGCCAATTAGTACAAAGAAATCAAGCAAGCCAGCAGTTTCCCACCTAGTCTATTTTAGATATGTTTAGGAATAACCTTGTTGCTGAAATAGCATATATCCAGAATCTGATGACATAGAACTCTTATATAATTGATTTCTCATAACTTAACATTTCTAAAACTGAGCAGAATATTTTTTTTTATTTTACTGTAGTACTGTAATGCAGCTATACTATTAACAGATAAAATAAAGTAAAAGGGTTAATTTTATACTTTAACCTGGCTCAGTACAGTTCAAATCAGACTAATTACTATCTTTTACATTATATGCTTTTACATTTTTAAACTGCTCATGTTACCTTTCATTGTTAGGGCTAAGTAACAGCTAAATTAGTTCTGACTCAATTAAAAGGTAACATTTTTTGTGGGGGCTTTTTTGTTGTCAACAAACAAGTAATATTTGAAATCAAATGTGGAAACACTAGTTATGTTTATAAATGAAATTATGTGTAAAATAAGAGCATGCTAGCTACAGAAACAATGAGGAATTGCTTTGTTTTAATCATATTACTATTTGTTAAATTTTAATTTTAGGTTTTACATGAATATTGTTTGTGACAAGAAATGCAGAGGCCGTGCTTGTAAAGTATGATATGTTCTGGATCCTGTTGGAATGATATGTGTTTTGCTTAGACTTGTGGGCTTGAAAATAGTCCTTTTTTTTTGGGGGGGGTGATATTTTTTGTAATGTATAGCTATTGACCAAAAAGAGAGCAGTATTTTTGATCCAGTTAACAAACTAATTAACTACCCCCATTTCTTTATGCTCTGGTTCCAGTTTTAAATTTGTTTAATCTTCACAGCACAGACTGAGTTTTATTAGTTTATTACTGTTTGTAAAATGGGCAAGGAACTCTAACCAATCAGATTGCTAGCTATCTATGAATCAAATCTGTTTCATGCATGTGGAAAAGCTAGTGCAGCCCACATGGACCTCACATTCTCTCACAGATCTGTACTCCCTCATAGATTTTAAAATCCAACAAACTGTCATTTAGCATGTAAATTGTTACATGCAGAAATACTCTCAAAAATAAACAAACAGACAAAGAAAAAAGAATGAAACAAAGAAAGAAAGAATGAAGCACCAGGAATACACATCTACAACTCAAATACTTATGCATACAACATAGTAATAAAAGGAAAGAAAATAAAGCAGATATTGCAACTGTAGCACACTTTACAGTAACAAAAACACTAAAAACTAAAATTTTAATTAATTACTTGATTAGGAGGCAGGCATAAAAGATTTTCAATAAGATAAAAAGCAATTTCTGAAAAATGGGAACACAAATTCAACCAAGAGAAAATGTAGCAGTTGTGGAAAAGACAAGAAGTAAATACTTGAAGTAAAAGCAGTCACTCTAACAAGAGAAATCAGATGGTGTATGCCAGGCATTATATTACACACTCATACATACAAACACAAACTAGAAAAAAACTGACAGGCATTCTTTGACCTAAATGGTAAATATGAAGATACAGTACACAAAAGTAAAACACTGCATGAATACAAAGTGCGTATTAAAACAGGAATAAAATGCACATAAAAATTTAACATAGAAACCGAATTCAATAAAGGCAACAAGCATACCATCAACTAAACCAACTTAAGAAAAATGATGAGGTGTGGGTAGGGGGAACATTATTACTTACATATACTTTTTTCAGTTCTTATCATCCAAAATGATTACCCTTGGGAATATTTTAGAGTACAACAACCATATCATCAGCTAAATCAACTTAAACTGATTGGGGGAAGCATTGCTGCTTGCAGATATGGGTCTTTTAGTTCTTGTAACGATTTTGAGGCTATATGACTGCAAAGCTGCACAAATGTTTGAGAAGCACTGTGCTACTGATATGTTAGTCTCCTCATCTGGAATTGTTCATCTGCAAGAACTCAGGTGAAGTATTGGATACTGTTACCACTTGTTTATAAATGTGATTGTACAATAGTACACAGCAGTTTGATAGAGAAGTCCTTTAAATTACTATCCTGAAAATTCCAGACCAACATAATAATCTTGCACAGCTATCAAATAGATAAAATGAGCACAGGAAATGTTTTTTTCTTTAAAACCAGTGCAGAACATGTATTTACCATACATAAACTACTAAATGTAAAACACAAAGTGCAAAAAAAATCAAATGCATATTTTGTAAGTGCAGTAAGGTATTTGTGATGAACAAGGTACAGATATTACACATCTTGTGCCTTACAGCACCCCTGGGTGTGTGAATATTTTTACCACACACACTTCCTCATGTCTTATTGCATACTTTTTTGTGGCCTCTGACTATTTCATTCAGCTTGTATTTAACGCTATACTATTATTTAATGTGCAGTCTGTTGCATTTTCTGAATACTCTGCAGAATGTTTAGGCTTTAGCACTTAAATTTTGATTGAATGATAACAAGGAGGCAAACACAGAAGGTTGTTCACTAACTCACTACAGAGTTCGACAGCATGTTTCACAGGTCACAGTGGAAGATATTGATTTCAGGAATACTCAAGGTTCTAGAATAAAAACATGTAATGTATGTAGTCAGGAAAAGAACATGAGATGTAATTGCCTGAAGAAGCTGCTAAAGGGACATAACATTGGTAAGAATGATGACAGAACTGCAAATATGTTTACATGGAACTGCATATTCCATCTTGCCCAGGGTGAGGGAGACAAAGCTGCAGAAAAAAAATGATACTACATCAGACATGTTTTTCCTAAAAACGAAGGGCTATACAATGGAGTTATTTGCCAGAGTAATCGTATGTATTTTTTTCTTTACTAAGGGAGATGGAGATAACAAAGGAACGGTACAAAATCTCTTAAGAAAACAATTGCTGTAACTGGGACAGTAAGAGATGCACCCTGTTTGATTTCACTGGACAGGGTCTTCTTCAACTTGGAGGATGGAAAGGGAAAAGAATATATAGCAGAAGGTTTTGTCTTTTTACTCATTTTCCTTGGAGCCATATAGTACTTCTTCTGCCCATTCTTTCCCATTTAGTGATGGGGTTGCAGCAGTTCTGAGGCAGTCAAACAGTGAGACATAGATCTTTCATAAAGTTAAACCCATCAGATTTCTATTGTCCCTGGTATATTTAGATGTCAAGGAGTGTAAGCACCTGATTGCACATGCTCACAATCTTCATGCACTCCCCCATTACCTAAATCTTCTTATTGGTGTTAAGTCAGACCTACAGGTTAGGCTCATCATTCTGTTTATTTTGTCCACAGCCACTCTTCTGGAAACTAGGCTAATGGTCGCACACTACAAACACATATTAGAAATTGTTTATATCTCTATCTGCCCCTCTCTCTCTCTTTCTTCCTCTTTGTACCTTCAAACCAGACTACAAGGAACTATGTATGAGATGGTATTGTAGATGTCTTACTGTGATCACATAAAACTGTGTGTGTGTGTGTGTGTGTGTGTGTGTGTGTGTGTGTGTGTGTGTGTGTGTGTGTGTGTGTGTGTGTGTGTGTGTATATGTCTATCTGATTAAACACAGTTGAGAATGGAGATATTCATTCACTAGTGCCACAAATGTGACCCTTGAAGAACTCACACCACTACCAGAGGCTATAGATGTAGCAGAATCTGGAAAGAGCTGTACAGAAGAATCATTATCATGTCCTCAGGTAGAGGAAGAAGTTGAACTTCCTTTTTGGAAGTGAGGTGACAAGTTTCAGTGAGTAGGAGATGGGTCAGGCACATCTCTTAGACTGCAGCAAGGGGGTTGATTCCTCAAGGACAGAAACAACTGTAATGGAATACTGTTTGTTGTACTAGAAATGAAAACTCAAGGGAGTGGGATGATTTGACATCTGGCAGTCCAAGTAGGCTATTGCCATACAGCTTGAGGCATAGCTGATGTTATTTTTTCTCAAGCTATTTGGGCATAACATGTGTACAAAAAGAGCTACTGCATAATTGTATTGATCCAAAATTGTAAATAATTTAGTGAAATGCTACCTGTGAGTAATCTTGAACAGTGGTTGTGGCAAAGTACCAAACCTGACTGCTTGGGTGCCATTTACTATAACTGAATGCCTGTTTCAGAGGGTAACAGCATACAGGGTGTATATGTGTGTGTGTGTGTGTGTGTGTGTGTGTGTGTGTGTGTGTGTGTGTGTGTGTGTGTGTGTGTGTGTGTGTGTGTGTGTGTGTGTGTGTCTGTGTCTGTGTGTCAATGGGACAGAGCTGCACAGAATCCCAAGTAATACAGGTAAGATGTTTATTCCTACTATAGTAGATAACCCAACCAGTTATAAGAAAACAATGGATATGTCCTCTTCTGATGCAAAGAAATTGGCTAACATTAACCTGGAAATTTTAAACTGGGTTTGATTTCCTCAAGACCTTCTACCACATAGTCACTACAATGAGATCTTAAACTGACTTCCTATCAAACTGAATTTCTGGTAGATCAGGTGGATGTAAAAGATCCCTCAGCAACAAGGGTGCCCACAGGCAGGTACAAGGGGGTGCACTTGCACCACCCTGGAACCAGCTGGCTGGAGATTAATTTTCTTTTTAAAAAAAAAAAAATGCATGTGTGTGTGTGTGTGTGTGTGTGTGTGTGTATATATATATATATATATATATATATATATATATATATATATATATATATATTTTTTTAAGGGCATTTGGCTTTAAGAATGCCCTTTGCATCAAGTCACACAGAGCAACAGGTGTTTGTGACCTGTTTGCATCTGGGCTACAGATGGTTTACGTCTTCATCTTCTTGTATAGAATTTGAATTCCTGAAGACATATGGACTGCAGACGAATGTACAAGTGAGAGGTAGGTGTATGCGTGTGTGTGTGTGTGTGTGTGTGTGTGTGTGTGTGTGTGTGTGTGTGTGTGCGTGCGCATGCGTGTGCGTGCGTGTGCGTGCGTGCGTGTGTGTGTGTGTGTGTGTAAGACGTAGGTGTGTGTGTGTAAGAAGTACGTAGGTGTGTGTGTGTGTGTGTGTGTGTGTGTGTGTGTGTGTGTGTGTGTGTGTGTGTGTGTGTGTGTGTATGTGTAAGAGGGAGGTAGCAGTGTGTGTGTGTGTGCGTGTGTGTGTGCGTGCGTGTGTGCTTGTTTATAAGCAAGAGTGCAGTATGAGTGTGTGTAAGAGGGAGGGGGTTCATACCTCACAATTATCATGATTTTTGCCTCATATTTCCAGTTTCTTTCTTATAGAATGTTGTTTTTCTGGCAAATCATTGAGGACTGAAGTCAGAAAATAATGGCAGACATTTCAGCTTTAGATTTCATATCCTTCAGAAAATGCATACTAATGCAAAACTTGTTCTATCCACTTTCTAAAGAAGTAGGGAGTTGTTTGTGTTCATACCTCTCAACTATACAGATTTTCACAGAATGTCTAGATTTTTTGCCTTTTATTTTTGGTCTGTTCCTCATAAAATTTATTTTTTTTGACAAATCACTGGGATGAGCTAAGGATTAAAGTTACTAAATAATGACATGGTTTTGAGTGTCAGACTTCATGTCCTTCAGAAAAATTAATTCTAACACAAATCCTGTTATTCTAGCAACTTTCTAAATGTGTCCCTAGTTTTGGACCTTTGTCCTCAACTTTATAACAGGCTTTGTCCAGATTTCTTACACTAAGAGATTTAGAGGTGTGTATGTGTATATATGTAAGAGGGAGGTAGCATACCCTCAGCTGTCCAGGTCTTTCCCCATATTCCTCCTAAAAAGGATTGAAGTTGCTAAATAATGAGAGATATTTGCATTTTAGACATCATAACCTTTAGAAAAATGCATACTAAGACAAATCCTGCTTTCTAGCAATTTTCTAAGTTCATGAGAACAACATTTATAATCTGTTCCTATTTATTTTAGGCTTTGTCCAGATTTCTTGCACTAAGAGGTTGAGGTGTGTTTGAGAGAGAGAGAGAGAGAGAGAGGGGGGGGGGGGGGGGGGAATGCCCCAGCTAGTGTTAGTAGGTGGAATATATTTTCGAGTGAGCTTCAAGGGAAGAGAAGTTTACTGCCGTTCATGCTAATTCTGATTAAAATATGCAACTGTTTTGTTTTGCAAATAGTATCACTGTTGTGGTATAGAATTTTAAACCAGTGTTAGTAGCAGGTAGCATATTTGCATCTCTAATCCAGAGGGCTGTAGGTTATACTCCCACTGCATGTAGATTTGTATTTTAAGGAGGTATGGTGCTGCAGTCCTGACTATGTCCTCCTTTGGATGGGATGTCTAGTAACTGTGAACTTGTTTTACAGCTTGCCACCCATTCCTTATTGCAATATACCAGCTTACCATTTCTTTAGTGTAACATAGGCAATTTATTCTTCAAGGGCAGTAGGCACTGAAGTTGTAGATGAAATAGTGAAATTTAAATTTGTTTTCTAGCAACAACCTCTTCATTCATTTCAGATCTCTTTAATGTGGAATTATTCAGATGACTTTAACTTTTTCAGAGATTGTGCACATTGACTGATACTGGTGGACTGTAATGACAGAAGTAGTGGCCTTTTATGGTTGAAATGTTCTGAAATGGCCAGTTTGTCATTATTGATTCATATGTTTTGTTTCATTCCTTATTGGAAAAATGTTCAAAACTATAAATTTAAAACACTCTCTAACAAGTGGTGCTGTATTATACAAGGGATATAATTCAGTTATTATATATTATAATTAACACAATCAGGAAGATGAGTCAAAGAACTTTTGCATGGTCCTAAAAATGTGTGAAAGGGACCTATGATTTGAAAACAGCCCAAAGGTAAACTTAACCTGCCACTGGGCTGATGCATTTTCTTTGAATGTGAGTTTCCATGCTGTTTCAGTGAATGTGAGTTTCAAAGGCAGAGAAGTTGCAATGCTAAGTCTGTTTCCATTGTAAGAATATTGCTTTGTTTAGCAAATGTCAGTGTTTGTGTTATAAAATTTGAAATAAAAGTTGTAAATTAAATCCAAATATCTGTAATTATAGTAGAAGTAAAGCATAAAACAGTATGTACACTGAGAGGTTTAAACACTGTTTATGGCAACTGGGGAGAAATAGCCAAGTAATGGAACACTGGAATGGCTGCATGGGGGGCTGCATGGAGGGGGGCTTTGAATTTGCACCCCCCTGCAAAAAGTCCTGCAGGCTCCCCTGTTCAGCATATACTGAAAGGAGTAGTGGAAGTTCCCCTGTACCCTGATCAAATTCCCCCAGTCAGTAGCCATATCACCTTGGGTATGCTCTGAAAAGAAGCTATTGGCTTAGTGGGACAAACCCGGTCAACAAAGTGCAAATAAAATAAATAAATCTATAGTATCAACTTTCTTTCAGATCTTTCGAGTCTTCAATAAGAATGCAGTAAGGTATTGTAACAAAAGACTAATCCCTACTATCTGTAAACAAATAAACAGGAAGTGCGGTTTATTTTCACCCTTGAGGCTTCATTAAGAGTATCTCAGGTTCAGTTCAGCAGGGAGCTGCTCCAAGAGGCTACTTGGTTTTCACAGTTTAAAATTATGTGAAGAATCCTGCTTTTGGTACTTAATGCATAAGAAGATATGTATGCTTCTCACAAAGAAGATGTTGTAGAGGACATACTTAAGTTCACTGACAACTGTTCCATTATCTATCTTTTTATTAAAACTTGAATGCTGTGGTTCATTTAACTACAGTGTGTTGTATTACATGAACTAGCAGGGGATTTTTTTTCCTTTTTTCTTCCTTGTATTGAGACTATGTAGTTATGCTAATTGTGGGGGTTTGCAATGGATGATCCCCCCTCAGAAGTTATCTTTTTTGAGTTACTGTTTACAGAACTGGATTTTCATAAAAGTATATCATGTTAATGCTCTTGAATGTAGCTATGATGTTGTACAATATCTCCCTTACTTTAAGATGACATTCAGAGATTATATGGGTATGCAATGCTCCATTTATTGGCACAACAATAATTTTTTTTTATGACAAGAATGCAGAGGCTCTGAAGTATATTGATGGACAGCATGTTGTTCTGCAATGTGTCAAAAAATACGCTGCAAGCTGTATAACATGGATTTTTTACAGTCTCCATACTGAAATTTCAACATCCCAAATTTCAAATGCCCAAAGTTTCAAAAAGCCATTTTTTTGTAGAGCAGCTGTGCCCTCTGCACCCCCATGATGTGCCCTTTACCCTACATTACCTACTTCTAAATACTATACCTTGAGTGTGGGGCAAATCATAGACCCCCCAATTTTGAAATTTTTAAGATTTGAATTTTCAGTCTTAAAATCATGATAGGCACACCTATTTTCTATTGTGAAGAAAGTGAATGATGTTAATTATGTGACAAAAGTGCCATGAACGATGCATAAACACAAGCTGTGTCATACCATTGTCATTAGCCATAGTCTACAAAGAGTATGCTTGTACTTGGTATATTTAATCATTCAGAAATGAATGTTGTAGGTGACCAGTTACTAGACCTTCTTAATGAAGATTGTGTAAGACCTCAATGGATGATGTGCTGTTAGTGCTATCAGAAGACTGTGGTTCTATTCCCACTCCTGGTGGCTTGATTGCTGACACTGCAGTGCAGTATTCGGGGGGGGGAGTGCTGCTTTTCTGAGTGTGTTTTTCTTCAGATGAAGCATTACAGTAAAGTCCCTTCTGCTTGAGTTGATGGTAACTCAGGTCAATGTAAAACATCCTATAACACCTATTGAAATGAGTATGCTTTTTTATTGATATATACATTATATATTATTTATATATGTACATTATTACATCTGTTTACAAATCTCCATACATTATAAACTTAAATTTAAGCATTCCCCCAACTCTTTTATTCACAACCAAAATATTATTTTCTCCAGAATCTTTGTCAAAGTCCATTTTCCATTGTATTTAATTTAATTTAGTCTCTCATTCCATATAGTCGATCAAACATAAAATATTACTCTGTTCATTTTCTTCACTTCTTCCTGTTTTAGTGCACCATAATTACCAAATTATATTATGTCCATATTTATTTGCTCGATTTTTAACAAACTTTTCAACCTATTATGTTTACATATTTTATTCCACAAATTATTAACTCTTTCACATTTCAAAAACACATGCTCAGTAGTCTCAAACTCTCCACATTTATTACATATTATATCTTGCTTTTTTCTTGCATGGCATATTTGCCTTAACATGCAATTTTCTAATAGACAATCTCCATAAAAAATCTTTACATTCTTTAATCTTTTTATACTTGTTATATCTCATCATTGTGGCTTTTTAATGCTTTCATAATATTTAAGTACCATTCCTTTCTATTTTTCTCACATATATTATTTTTTTTATTTTCTGTAACACAGTTTTGTTTTGGTACTCTTTCATTCACAATGCTTTTACTTCTTTTTTAACTTCCATTCCTTCCCACAGTGCTTTGTATGTATGATATAGTATCATTTCTATCAAGTTTTTATTTTCCATCATAATTCCTTTTAATACATTATATAAAATTAAAGATGCTCCATGTACTATTGGGTTTATTAAAACCAAGCATCCTTGCGCTTCTTTCATATATAGAATCCTTGTCTTGACTGGATTCAGTCTAGAGCCCCATATGAAAGAAAATATAATCATCAGTAGTTCTTTTTCATACTTAATAGGAATCATATACATGTTAGCAACATAAGCAATTTTTCCTATTACCATGGTGTTCAACAAGTGTGCTTTTTCTATATGAAAATCTATATGATTTCCAAAAAAACTAGTCATATCCTTTACTTCTTTGAGTACATTGTTTTTGTCTTTATTCATTCCTTCCAAATATTATTCCTAATATATCTATATATTTTTCATTGAACTCAATACCCCTATCATATTTTCAAAACCAAATCCTTTACTTTTCTCTTTATTTATACTTAAACCATTTTTTTAATTTATAGTTAATTTTTTATTTACGTCTTCCATCCATACTTTATTTTTAACAATTAATACAATATTGTATACATTAATGCCAATTGTACTTCCTTCATCATTTTGTATCCACCACTATTTTATTAATTTCCTTCACTTTTACATTCATAACCAATGAGAAAATTACACTGTTAGCTGGGCAGCCCTGTTTTATTCCACATTCTATTTCTATTTCTTCCCCAATCCAACCATTTACATTTAGTTTCACATAGTTCCTTTCATAAACAGATTTTATTACTTGTAATATTTTTTGCTTACATTGTATACCTGCAAAATTCCCCATAATGATTTATATTTAATATTATCATAGACTTTACTCATATCCCCTATGATAACCTTCACTTCTACATTTTTATTTATGATATCATCAGTTATTTCTCTTAGTATCTATAATAACTTTTGACTTCCTCTTCCTTTAATTCTGAATACATTTTGGTCATATATTCTATCCATTTATTTCATAACATTTTTGTTATTATTCTCATAAAAGTTTTATAATCTGTATTATTCAATGTTATATGTCTCTAATTTTTAATCTTCTCTTTATTTCCTTTTTTAAATATAAATTTTATAACTTCTGTACATATGTCTTTCTCTTTAATTTCAGTTTCTAACCATTCATTCATAACTTCTATAAAGATGATTTGTCACTCTTTCATTTCTTTATACATACCATATTCAATTTCATCCAGTCCTGTTGCAGAATTAATGTTAATATCTTTTAGAATTTCATTCAATTCTTTCATAGTTATTTTTGTTCTAGTCATTATCTTCATTTTTTAACAAATAATTCCAGTACATATTCTTTAATTATTTCATATATTTGTTCTTGCTGTCTTATTTGCTTCACTTCCTTATTTTTTAATTATTTTATTATTTTTCCATCATTGATCATTTTACTCAAATATGGTGCTACCTCTTCTTTCTTTCCTTATAAACAATATTTTTGTTTATATAACAACTTGTTAATTTTAATTTGATTCATTTTATATTTTTTTTCTTTTTCATAAAAGCAATTTTGCTTGTCTAATAAGTCTCTGAATGTTTCTTGACTTAATATCTTATATCTCTCTTTTTTCTTTTCTTCTTTTTCCTTATACATTCTAAAAACTCTTTTTTATATTTTTCTTTAAAAAATAAGCCACCAAACAATCCAATTCTCATAAAACTCTCTCATATTCATATGAATTGTCCATAATTTCATACGTTTTTTTTCTTCTAAATCTAATTCCTTTTCATTAATTTTCTTTATTCCTTTTCCTGTTCTCATGTATTCTTCCTGTACTATAAGCCATATAGCCACACAATCCGAAAATCAAGCATACTTAATTCATTTTTTAACTTTTAAACTATCAGATATTAAAAAATAATAAATTTCTGTCCTAATTTCATTCCTTTTGTGGGTCCAGTGGTTATTCTCCCATACACTTAACTTTCCACTTATCATAATTTATTTAACCATTTTAACACCATGATTGCTCTTATTTTTTCACCCAGTCACCCACCACTTCTTCTTCTTCTTTTTCTTCTTCTCTTGGCTTTTCCCAGTTAAGGGTTGCCACAGAGGATCACCTGTCTGCTCATGATTGGCAGTGGAGTTTTACAGTGTCGAGTTGCCAGCCTGGTGCCCAACCTTCCACAGAAGGCACGCACAAGCACACACTCACACCTAGGGCAAATTTTAGAGTGTCCAATCCACCTACAGCATGTCTTTGGGATGGGGGAGGAAACCCACGTGACCACAGGGAGGACATACAGACTCCGCACAGAAGGCACCCCAGCCAAGGATCGAACCGGAGAATCTCTTGCTGTGAGGCGGCAACGTTAACTGCTGCACCACCATGGCCGCCCCACCACTATAATGTCTATATTTACACAAACTTATTCAAGAATATTTTTAAACATTATTTCTCTCTCTTTTTTGTTACATATGCATATAGAGCTATAATTTTATACACATATTTTTTCCAAGTCTATTTTCATAATTTGATCTAGTTCCACTATGGTTACATCTAATATTTTAATGCTAATGCTTTTTTGACATAGTATACATATGACTGAGCACGTTTCTTTCTCCATGTTCCAAACTAATGCATTATTCCAAAGTTTTTCAGTTTGTGTTCTTTCTTCCTCTGTTAATAATCTGATATCTTCTAAAACAATAATATGTGCATCTACTGCAGTACACCATTGTAATATATCTATTTTACTCTTAAGATTTTTCATACTGTCCACATTTAAAGCAAATATTTTCAGCTTTTTAATAACAGTTAGTATAATAAAATCTTTATCCCTTTCCTTTCTTATTTTCTCTAAGCATTATATTTTTGAATTTTCTTTTCCTTTCTTTAACTGTTTTCCCTATTGAATTCTTTTTATTTCTTACTGTGTGCCAGTCAGCTTCTTCCTCACTTGTCTCCTTTGTTTCTTTCTCCTTGTTACTTTCTTTGACTTCATGTGTAATCTCTTTATCAGTCACATATTTTTGTACATTTTCTTGAATAATACATTCTACTATCTCTTTCTACTGTATAACTTCATTTTCATTTTCTTGCACATTTCACATTCTAGCCATGAGTGTTCAGTATTGCCATATTTTTTGCACTTAAAATCACATTTTTTTGCATTATGCCCTGATTTGCCACATAAATAACATCTTTTCTATCACATTCATTGATTAAATGATCATTTTTTCCACAAAAATAACAAGTCTTTGGTTGACCCCTGTATTTCACAAAACTCCTATTACCATGAACATCAACAATACTAGGTGCATCCTTAACATTATCATTTTCCTTTTTTTGTATTACTCCACATTCCTATCCCCCAATCTATGGTCCTCTTTCATTATATATATATATTTTTAGTGTCCGTTACTTCTTTACATATAGTTAACAAATGTTCTTTCAGTTCTTTTGCTTCAACTTTATTTCTAAACTGGATCACTATTCTTTTTCTTTGTTTGTAAAAAACTTGCACCACATATTCTGACCATGGATATTTTTATTTTTTGTTTATATGCTCCCAAGACATTTCCATGGCCTGCCCAATCTCAAATATCAAGTCACAAAAAGTCCCTTTATTAATTAAAATAAATGCTCTTACCTCTTTTGCTTTGACACCGAGAGGTGCTATGACAGTGTTCCAAACCTCATTCCTGTCCAAACTTTCTTAATGCTCACACGTACTGTATACTTCTTTTTTGTTTCTTATATTTCTTCTTTCTTCTTTGCTCCTTCTCCAATAGTTTGTGCATAAGTTTTTGTCTCTGGAAATTTTTCTGGCACAGTCTCTTCTTCTCCTTTTTCTTCTTCTATTTTTTTCTATGATGTCACTCCATGAAATTGCTGCTCCACTTTCTGGCTCACTTTGATTTACCATTTCTTCCAAATAATCCTCCTGCAACCCCCCACCCGATTGGAGGGTTGTAATTATGCATCTGTGAAAGTTTTCCTCTGAATCCATCTCTGTTTCAGCTACAACCTCCTTTTCCTTCACAATCTCCTTTTTCTCCATTGTCAGTGAATTTTCTGCACCCACATCATCAGAAAAAAACTTCTGGTAGAGATTCTACCATTTCAACTACATTATCTGCAACTTTCATTACAATTTCAGCACATGCTGAATCAGCCATTTTTTTTCTCCCTGTTTCTCTAGGCCACCTCCATGCCTGGAACAGGAAGAGGAAGTCTGTTGTGTCACACACAAATGTTTCCACCTACTAGCAACAGTAGAGAAGTTCCCCAATGCCTTCAGCAAATTTCCTCCTATTAGTATAAATAGCACATCAGATCTTGCTTAGGGTTGCAACCTTTTGTTGTGGCTAAAACCAGAGTAAGGCCATACCCCTCACATCACCAGTATCCACACCCACCCCAACCTTTCTCCTGGCCGCACTCTGCCCATTTTCTGATGTCACTGAAACATCATTGGATGGGGAACACCCTCTTTTTCCATTCCTAATGCCTGCTTTCAGCAAATTTACTATGCTTTTCTCTAAAAAAAGCTTAGTAAATCAGTTGATTTACAAACTCCGATAATCGGTTTCCTTTTCTGAAACAGGATACTGGAGTTTGTACAGTGTTTGCCAGACTACTGGAGAATCAATTTGATTTATGGATAGTCTGGAAAAAAACAGAGGGGTGGCAACCATAATCTTGCTTGAAAAGAAGTCACTAGCCCAGTGAAAAGAAGTCACTAGCCCAGTGAAATTTGCCTGGTCAACAAGGAAAACTAAATAAAAATAAATAGTTAAAATATATTTTTTTAAAGATTGCTAAGATTCTGAGAGATATTCATTGGTTTGCTGTCATGCAAACATCTGTGTGTAAATCTGATAGCTGCAAGAAATATAGACCAAGAGGAAAGTGCCTTAAAGAGTACCCAAACATGTTAAAGAAACAATTAGAAAGAACAATAAAAAATGTCAACACTTTGAGCAGCTCAGAGCAATAGAAACTATGTTTTACCTGTAAAGCTCTTTTCTAAAATAGAATGGTAGTACACTGTTTCACATAAACCAAACAAGTGAATATAAACCAGCAAGGGCAACCATATAGAAGTCCATTTCTTCAGGTTTTAATTTGAAATAGTTCCTTTATTGAGGGTTTTTTTTTGTTTGGAAATCAATACATGTCTGTGCTTGTAAAAAAGGTTCTTTAAGCTATAAGGATTGAAGAACCCTCAGCAGTAGACTTTACCTCTATTAGTGGATTCATTTCATGATCTGAATAAAACAGCTTGACACCCTCCAGATGTTTAGCTGCTCAAACAAATTATCTAAGTTATACAAAGTCTTGATCACAGATTGTAAATTCAGCTATATGGACACTTTTTGCCCAGCTCTAAAGTAAATGAGCTGCAGTTGCTGTAATTTCTCATAACAATTTGTTTATTAATTTAGTTTTAATTTAACTATATTGGTGGGCTGGTTTAAGGATCATTTTTAGCTATGACCTGAGTAAAATATAATGATAGTAAGACAATAAAATAATTAACAGCTCAGATAAATGAAGAGTCTATCTTGCCCATTGAAGTTGACAAATATGATGTATAATATCGCTAACCAATCATGATTCCAAGGTGGTTGGCAGATATAGGAAGAAGGTTTATATCACTTCAAATGCAATTGTAAAGCACTTCAAACATTCATCACAATATCAAATTTCTTTAATGCAACAGACAGAAGCCACAGGTTGATTATTACCAGATTTGAATAAGAAGGATAAGGTTTCCATTTCAGAGTTCTTTGCATATAAAATTAAGTGTTATTAAGTGATCCTGTGGTATGATGCACAAAATGTTTCTTGAGAGCTGCAGACCGAGTTGCCAAGACATTGCCATGAGACATGAATGGCTGAGAACTTAGCTATTACTGGGGAATGATGGGGAGATTTTTGATACGTCTCTTTACAGTGACACTGCTTGTCAGGCTACAGGGAGCATGTTGACTGAACTAGGCAAGACAGGTAACTTCGAAACTACTGGGAAAGGTGTGTTACTTAATGACAGGTAGTGTCGAGACTACTGGGAAAGAAGTGTTACTTAATGACAGGTAACCGAGACTACTGGGAAAGAAGTGTTACTTAATGACAGGTAACGTCAATACTACTGGGAAAGAAGTGTTACTTACTGACAGGTAACCGAGACTACTGGGAAAGAAGTGTTACTTAATGACAGGTAACATAGAGACTACTGGGAAAGAAGTGTTACTTAATGACAGCTAACGTCTATTGGGAAAGAAGTGTTATTTAATGACAGGTAATGACGAGACTACTGGGAAAGAAGTGTTACTTAATGACAGGTAACGTCAAGACTACTGAGAAAGAAGTGTTACTTAATGACAGGTAACGTCAAGACTACTGGGAAAGAAGTGTTACTTAATGACAGGTAATGTCGAAACTACTGGGAAAGAAGTGATAGTTAATGACAAGTAATGCTGAGACTACTGGGAAAGAAGTGTTACTTACTGACAGGTAATATCAAGACTACTGGGAAAGAAGTTTTACTTAATGACAGCTAACGTCTATTGGGAAAGAAGTGTTACTTAATGACAGGTAATGTCGAGACTACTGGGAAAGAAGTGTAACTTAATGACAGGTAACATTGAGACTACTGGGACAAAAGTGTTAATGACAGGTAACATCAAGACTACTAGGAAAGAAGTGTTTCTTAATGAAAGGTAACGTCAAGACTACTGGGACAGAAGTCTTACTTAATGACAGGTAATGTCGAGACTACTGGGAAAGAAGTCTTACTTAATGACAGGTAACAACTAGACT
The DNA here is from genome assembly GCF_019279795.1 of Protopterus annectens. Classification (NCBI taxonomy): domain Eukaryota; kingdom Metazoa; phylum Chordata; order Ceratodontiformes; family Protopteridae; genus Protopterus; species Protopterus annectens. The sequence continues at coordinate 1,410,801,840 of NC_056733.1, forward strand.
ATTGGGAAAGAAGTGTTACTTAATGACAGGTAACGTCGAGACTACTGGGGAAAAAGTGTTACTTAATGACAGGTCACGTCGAGATTACTGGGAAAGAAATGTTACTTAATGACAGGTAACAACTAGACTACTGGGAAAGAAGTGTTACTTAATGACAGGTAACGTCAAGACTACTGGGAAAGAAGTGTTACTTAATGACAGGTAATGTCGAGACTACTGGGAAAGAAGTGTTACTTAATGACAGGTAACGTCAAGACTACTGGGAAAGAAGTGTTACTGATAGGTAATGTCAAGACTACTGGGAAAAAAGTGTAAATTAATGACAGGTAACATTGAGACTACTAGGAAAGAAGTGTTACTTAATGACAAGTAACGTCGAGACTACTGGGAAAGAAGTGTTACTTAATGACAGGTAACGTCGCGACAGCTGGGAAAGAAGTGTTACTTAATGACAGGTAACGCTGAGACTACAGGGAAAGAAGTGTTACTTAATGACAAGTAATATCGAGACTACTGGGAAAGAAGTGTTACTTAATGACAGGTAACATCAAGACTACTGGGAAAGAAGTGTTAACTAATGACAGGTAATGTTGAGACTACTGGGAAAGAAGTGTTACTTAATGACAGGTAACGTTGAGACTACTGGGAAAAAGTGTTACTTACTGACAGATAACATCGAGACTACTGGGAAAGAAGTGTTACTTAATGACAGGTAACATCGAGACTACTGGGAAAGAAGTGTTACTTAATGACAAGCAACTTTGACACTACTGGGAAAGAAGTGTTACTTAAAGACAGGTAACGTCGAGACTACTCAGAAAGAAGTGTTACTTAATGACAAGTAACGTTGAGACTACTGAGAAAGAAGTGTTACTTAATGATAGGTAATGTCAAGACTACTGAGAAAGAAGTGTTATTCAATGACAGGTAATGTCGAGACTACTGGGAAAGAAGTGTTACTTCCTGACAGATAACATCAAGACTACTGGGAAAGAAGTGTTAATTAATGACAGGTAACATCGAGACTACTTGGATAAAAGTGTTACTTAATGACAGGTAATGTCAAGACAACTGGGAAAGAAGTGTTATTTAATGACAGGTAACAATGAGACTACTGGGAAAGAAGTGTTAATTAATGACAGGTAACGTCAAGACTACTGGGAAAGAAGTGTTACTTAATGACAAGTAACATCGAGTCTACTGGGAAAGAAGTGTTACTTAATGACAGGTAACATCAAGACTACTGGGAAAGAAGTTGTCTCTCCTGTTCTGAGAGACTGCTTTCCAATCTATCTATCTGCAAATATAAAGAGCTGAGTATATTTTTTTGGTTTTAGAGTTTGTACTGTTTGTTGTTGCTTAGATCTCTGTTGAAAGTGTTTTGTCCCACTCACCCTCCTTATTTTTGGCTTGTAATTTAAATTTGGTGGCTTTTGCAGTTGCCCACCCTACTGTAGATTTGATCTGGGACACTCCCCCAGTCCCATCTCTTTCCCACATTCTACCTAATAAACTCTTTCTGCACTTGCTTTTAGTCCTTTTTAATTTAATTGCATTTTTTAAACTTTGTTTGGTCTAATATTGCTACATACTCGTGTGCTAGCTTGCACTGCATGTGAATTGTTTTTACTACTGTTTTTGCTACTTTTCTGTAAAAAAACTGTAAGCCTGTTTCCTACCTTTCCTGTAACTAGTGTTCCAGATGCAGATTTGCTGTATCCAGGACTGTATGTAAGCTTCTGAGCCCCCCCAAGCCATTCTGTGTTGGAGGGAAGCCTTCTAGCTTATCAGTGGGAGTGGTAAGCACTAGGTAACCTGTCTACCACATAAGGAGTGGTTCTGGCCCAGAAAGTAGTTATTGGCCGTTTGGGCAATCTCTTCCACCTCTCTCAACTTTCTGATTTGAAAGCCTACATTTGCTCTTGTTTCTGTCCTGTAACTCATCTAGTACAGATGCAGATTCCTAGTTTTAGCACTTACATTTGCTTATTCATGCTCAGCACTTGTTCAGAACTTGTAAGCACTAAATAAGCTACTAATTACTATAGCAATCAACCTTCTTCATTACCTAGTGGAAAACAGTTTTTGTACTTACTTTTCTCACTTGCTTAGAGAAAAACAGCTCTTGTACTCACTTTCCTCACTTATCTAGAGGAAACTAGTTTTTATTCAGGCATGTCCAAGGGTCAGTTCCCAGTGTTCTCTCCTGTCTATCTTTTGAATTTGGGCATCTTGAGGCAATGTAGAAATTGCCTCATGTACACAGACAACCCTCTCGTCCTACCACCCAACACTACAACCTGTGAGAGATGCACTTATCTAGCCGAACTGGAGGTAAAGCTCTCTCCAACCAAGACTGAACTTGACAGTCAAGAGGAGAAGGTAAACATTTGCACCACACCACACTCATCACATAGTCTCACTAAATCTACACCACCAAAATCCACACATAGTAACACAAAAACATTTGCAGAGGCTCTCAATAATAATCTGTCTAAGCAACAGAGATCTCCAAAGCAGAAACGCAAGCAACCTCCATCCCCCAACACAACCCAAATGACACATAGCCCACAGACTCAGTGTGCCACTCAACCACAGCCAATAAGGCAAAACAAAGTACCCAACGCACTAGTCATAGGTGACTCTATACTCAGGCACACTGATGTCCCACTCACCAGACTAAATAAGGAGAAGGTTACTGTCAGCTGCCTGTCAGGTGCGAGGATCCACCACATAACCCACGCACTCAGGTCACTCCACTTACAAGTACAAGTATGACTCTGTCATTGTCCATGTTGGTGTGAATGACCTGAGACGTACCTCCCTGGACTACATGAAAAGAGACATGGAAAAGTTCTCTGATCTTGTAGCCCAGGCATGAATGACCCTATCCCTGAGTAGCATTCTGCCATCGCCCAGAATGATACCACAGTACAAGGATAAAATTATTGACCTCAGCAATTGGCTAAGCTTCTGGTGTCATTCTAAGGGGATCCAATATCTGTCTGCTTGGGATGACATGGTCGACAGACCACGATGCTTTGCCACAGATGGCCTGCACCTGTCGCCCCTGGGATTCTGGATACTGGCTAAGGCTCCTGCTGCCCCTATAGTGCCTTTTTTAGGCAAGGTTCAAATAACAAATTCACCACTGTAACAGGAAAAGGCAAGCAAAAACTGAGGGTACTGCTACTCAATGCTAGAAGTCTAAATATCAAAATGCACTCACTCGATGCACTACTTAAAATGGAGAACATTGATATCTGTGCAGTGACTGAGACCTGGTTCAAGGCTCCAGAGAGCACCCCTGCACTACCAGGCTATAACTCATACCACACTTTTTGGCCATGTAACCTGGACTGAAACATCAAAGGTGGAGGTGTGTCCATATTCATTAAGGACATCCACGTCTCCAGGCTAGTTGCTCAGCATAATGCATCCGAGGTTATCCAAGTGCAACTAACTCTGGGCAAAACTGCAATCCAAATTGTAGCTTGCTACAGATCCCCAACCATGCCCCAGGATTACCACTCCTCTTTTCTTGATGTACTGGAAAATATTAGGGTTCAACCAAAAACTCTAATAATGGGTGACATCAACTATCCCACCATTAACTGAGAAAACTACTCATGTACCAACTCCTTAGCTCAATGCCTTCCAGAATTCATAAACTCCAATGCCCTGGATCAACTTATCCACACCCCCACCAGGAGCAACAATATATTAGACCTAGTCATTACCAACATGTGGGACCGGTGTTCCACACCTGAAGTCAACTCCTCGTTGGTGCGATCCGACCATAAGCTAATCACCCTTGATATCCACATCACACCCCCACTCCCCATTAAGGAAACCATGGTAAAAAATTTCTCCAAATTCAACTTCATGCTTCTGAAGACAGAAGTGATGAGCTTCATCACACCCATGCAGATGGACAATACAGTTACAACTGCTGAATCCTACATAAATGCACTCTATAAACACTTACACGAGTGCATGGATCGTGCTATCTCAAACAGAATCAAGATGCTATCCTCCAAAAAAAGGAAGCCAATCTGGGGGTCCTCTGCCATAAACAAATTATAAAGAGGTGTTAATTAATGACAGACAACATCGACACTACTGGGAAAGAAGTGTTACTTAATGACAAGTAACGTCTAGACTACTGGGAAAGAAGTGTTACTTAATGATAGGTAAGGTCGAGACTACTGGGAAAGAAGTGTTACTTAATGACAGGTAACGTCAAGACTACTGGGAAAGAAATGTTAATTAATGACAGGTAATGTCAAGACTACTGGGAAAGAATTGTTACTGAATGACAGTTAATGTCGAGACTACTGGGAAAGAAGTGTTACTTAATGACAGGTAACGTCGAGACTACTGGGAAAGAAGTGTTACTTAATGACAGGTAATGTTGAAACTACTGGGAAAGAGGTGTTAATTAATGACAGACAACATCGACACTACTGGGAAAGAAGTGTTACTTAATGACAAGTAACGTCGAGACTACTGGGAAAGAAGTGTTACTTAATGATAGGTAAGGTCGAGACTACTGGGAAAGAAGTGTTACTTAATGACAGGTAACGTCAAGACTACTGGGAAAGAAATGTTAATGACAGGTAATGTCAAGACTACTGGGAAAGAATTGTTACTGAATGACAGTTAATGTTGAGACTACTGGGAAAGAAGTGTTACTTAATGACAGGTAACGTCGAGACTACTGGGAAAGAAGTGTTACTTAATGACAGGTAATGCTGATACTACTGTGAAAGAAGTGTTACGTAATGACAGGTAACATCAAGACTACTGGGAAAGAAGTGTTACTTAATGACAGGTAGCGAAAGAAGTGCTACTTAATGATAGGTAATGTCGAGACTACTGGGAAAGAAGTGTTACTTAATGACAGGTAATGTCGAGACTACTGGGAAAGAAGTGTTCCTTCCTGACAGATAGCGTCAAGACTACTGGGAAAGAAGTGTTAATTAATGACAGGCAATGTCAAGACTACTGGGAAAGAAGTGTTACTTAATGACAGGTAGTGTTGAAACTACTGGGAAAGAAGTGTTAATTAATGACAGGTAACATCGACACTACTGGGAAAGAAGTGTTACTTAATGACAAGTAACGTCGAGACTACTGGGAAAGAAGTGTTACTTAATGACAGGTAACGTCCAAACTACTGGGAAAGAAGTATTACTTAATGACAGGTAACGTCAAGACTACTGGGAAAGAAATGTTAATTAATGACAGGTAATGTCGAGACTACTGGGAAAGAATTGTTACTGAATGACAGTTAATGTTGAGACTACTGGGAAAGAAGTGTTACTTAATTACAGGTAACGTTGAGACAACTGGGAAAGAAGTGTTACTTAATGACAGGGAATGTTGATACTACTGGGAAAGAAGTGTTACTTAATGACAGGTAATGTTGAGACTACTGGGAAAGAAGTGTTACTTAATGACAGGTAACGTCGAGACTACTGGGAAAAAAGTGTTACTTAATGACAGGTATCGAAAGAAGTGCTACTTAATGATAGGTAATGTCGAGACTACTGGGAAAGAAGTGTTACTTAATGACAGGTCATGTCGAGACTACTGGGAAAGAAGTGTTACTTACTGAAAGGTAATGTCGAGACTACTGGGAAAGAAGTATTAATTAATTACAGGTAACGTCAAGACTACTGGGAAAGAAGTGTCGCTTAATGACAAGTAACGTTGAGACTACTGGGAAAGAAGTGTTACTTACTGACAGGTAACGTCAAGACTACTAGGAAAGAAGTGTTACTTACTGAGAGGTAACATAGAGACTACTGGGAAAGAAGTGTTAATTAATGACAGGTAATGTCGAGACTTACGGGAAAGAAGTGCTACTTAATGACAAGTAACATCGAGACTATTGGGAAAGAAGTGTTACTTAATGACAGGTGACAACTAGACTACTGGGAAAGAAGTGTTAATTAATGACAGGTAATGTCAAAACTACTGGGCAAGAAGTGGTACTTAATGACAGGTAATGTCGGGAAAATAGGGAAAGAAGTGTTACTTAATGACAGGTAATGTTGAGACTAATGGGAAAGAAGTGTTACTTGATGACAGGTAACATCTAGTCTAGTGGGGAAGAAGTGTTACTTAATGACAGGTAACATTGAGACAACTGGGAAATTAAGTGTTACTTTATGACAGGTAACCAAGAGTAACGGGAAAGAAGTGGTACTTAAGGACAGGTAACATCAAGACTACTGGGAAAGAAGTGTTACTTAATGACAGGTAACATCGAGAAAACAGGGAAAGAAGTGTTAATTAATGACAGGTAACATCGAGACCACTGGGAAAGAAGTGTTACTTAATGACAGGTAACGTTGAGACTAGTGGGAAAGAAGTGTTACTTAATGACAGGTAACATTGAGACTACTGGGAAAGAAGTGTTACTTAATGACAGGTGACTTCAAGACTACTGTGAAAGAAGTGTTACTTAATGACAGGTAATATCGAGGCTACTGGAAAAGAAGTGTTACTTACTGACAGGTAACGTCAAGACTACTGGGAAAGAAGTGTTATTTAATGACAGGTAATGTCGAGACTACTGGGAAAGAAGTGTTACTGACAGGTAACATGAAGACTACTGGGAAAGAAGTATTACTTAATGAGAGTTAACGTTGAGACTACTGGGAAAGTAGTGTTACTTAATGACAGGAAGCGTCGAGACTACTTGGAAAGAAGTGTTACTTAATGACAGCTAACTTCGAGACTACTGGGAAAGAAGTGCTACTTAATGACAGGTAATGTCAAGACTACTGGGAAAGAAGTGTAAATTAATGACAGGTAATGTTGAGACTACTGGGAAAGAAGTGTTACTGACAGGTAACATCAAGACTACTGGGAAAGAAGTGTTAACTAATGACAGGTAATGTCAAGACTACTGGGAAAAAAGTGTTACTTAATGACAGGTAATGTCGAGACTACTGGAAAAGAAGTGTTAATGACAGGTAATGTCGATACTACTTTGAAAGAAGTGTTACTTAATGACAGGTAATGACAAGACTACTGGGAAAGAAGTATTACTTAATGACAGGTAGCCTCAAGACTACTGGGAAAGAAGTGTTACTTAATGATAGGTAATGTCAAGACTACTGGGAAAGAAGTGTTACTTACTGACAGGTAATGTCGAGATTACAGGGAAAGAAGTGTTACTTACTGACAGGTAACATCGAGACTACTGGGAAAGAAGTATTAATTAATGACAGGTAACGTCGACACTACTGAGTAAGAAGTGTTACTTAATGACAAGTAACGTTGAGACTACTGGGAAAGAAGTGTTACTTAATGACAGGTAAGAACTAGACTACTGGGAAAGAAGTATTACTTAATGACAGGTAACGTCAAGACTACTGGGAAAGAAGTGTTAATTAATGACAGGTAATGTCGAGACTACTGGGTAAGAAGTGTTACTTAATGACAGGTAATGTCGAGACTACTGGGAAAGAAGTGTTACTTAATGACAGGTAACATCAAGACTACTGGGCAAGAAGTGGTGCTTAATGACAAGTAATGTCGAAACTACTGTGAAAGAAGTGTTATTTAATGACAGGTAACAGAGACTACTGGGAAAGAAGTGTTACTTAATGACAGGTAATGTCGAGACTACTAGGAAAGAAGTGTTACTTAATGACAGGTAATGTCGAGAAAACAGGGAAAGAATTGTTACTTAATGACAGGTAACGTTGAGACTACTGGGAAATAAGTGTTACTTAATGACAGGTGATGTCAAGACTACTGCGAAAGAAGTGTTACTTAATGACAGGTAATATCGAGGCTACTGGGAAAGAAGTGTTACTTACTGACAGGTAACGTCAAGTCTACTGGGAAAGAAGTGTTACTTAATGACAGGTAACATTGAGACTACTGGGAAAGAAGTGTTACTTAATGACAGGTAACGTCGAGACTACTGGGAAAGAAGTGTTAATTAATGACAGGTAATGTTAAGACTACTGGGAAAGAAGTGTTACTTAATGACAGGTAACATCGAGACTACTTGGAAAGAAATGTTACTTAATGACAAGTAATGTTGAGACTACTGAGAAAGAAGTGTTACTTAATGATAGGTAATGTCAAGACTACTGGGAAAGAAGTGTTAATCAATGACAGGTAATGTCGAGACTACTGGGAAAGAAGTGTTACTTCCTGACAGACAACGTCAAGACTACTGAGAAAGAAGTGTTAATTAATGACAGGTAACATCGAGACTACTGGGATAAAAGTGTTACTTAATGACAGGTAACGTCAAGACTACTGGGAAAGAAGTGTTACTTAATGACAGGTAGCATTGAAACTACTGGGAAAGAAGTGTTAATTAATGACAGGTAACATCGACACTACTGGGAAAGTAGTGTTACTTAATGACGGGTAATGTCAATACTACTGCGAAAGATGTGTTACTTATTGACAGGTAATGTCGAGACTACTGGGAAAAAAGTGTTACTTAGTGACAGGTAATGTCAAGACTACTGGGAAAGAAGTGTTACTTAATGACAGGTAATGTCAATACTACTGCGAAACATGTGTAACTTAATGACAGGTAATGTTGAGACTACTCAGAAAGAAGTGTTACTTAACGACAAGTAACATTTAGACTACTGGGAAAGAAGTGTTACTTAATGACAGGTAATGTCGAGACTACTGGGAAAGAAGTATTACTTAATGACAGGTAATGTCGAGACTACTGGGAAAGAAGTGTTACTTAATGACAGGTGACTTCAAGACTACTGCAAAAGAAGTGTTACTTAATGACAGGTAATATCAAGGCTACTGGGAAAGAAGTGTTACTTACTGACAGGTAACGTCAAGACTACTGGGAAAGAAGTGCTACTGAATGACAGGTAATGTCGAGACTACTGGGAAAGAAGTATTAGTTAATGACAGGTAATGTCAAGACTACTAGAAAAGAAGTGTTACTGACAGGTAACGTGAAGACTACTGGGAAATAAGTATTACTTAATGACAGGTAATGTTGAGACTACTGGGAAAGAAGTGTTTCTTAATGACAGGTAACGTTGAGACTACTCGGAAAGAAGTGTTACTTAATGACAGCTAACTTCGAGACTACTGGGAAAGAAGTGTTACTTAATGACAGGTAATGTCAAGACTACTGGGAAAGAAGTGTAAATTAATGACAGGTAATGTTGGGACTACTGGGAAAGAAGTGTTACTGACAGGTAACATCAAGACTACTGGGAAAGAAGTGTTAATTAATGACAGGCAATGTCAAGACTACTGGGAAAAAAGTGTTACTTAATGACAGGTAATGCCAAGACTATTGGGAAAGAAGTGTTAATGACAGGTAATGTCGATACTACTGGGATAGAAGTGTTACTTAATGACAGGTAACGTCGAGACTACTGTGAAAGACATGTTACTTAATGGCAGGTAGCCTCAAGACTACTGGGAAAGAAGTGTTACTTAATGATAGGTAATATCAAGACTACTGGGAAAGAAGTGTTACTTACTGACAGGTAATGTCGAGATTACTGGGAAAGAAGTGTTAGTTACTGACAGTTAACGTCGAGACTACTGGGAAAGAAGTATTAATTAATGACAGGTAACGTCGACACTACTGGGAAAGAAGTGTTACTTAATGACAAGTAACGTTGAGACTACTGGGAAAGAAGTGTTACTTAATGACAGGTAAGAACTAGACTACTGGGAAAGAAGTGTTAATTAATGACAGGTAATGTCGAGACTACTGGGTAAGAAGTGTTACTTAATGAAAGGTAACGTCGAGACTATTGGGAAAGAAGTGTTACTTAATGACAGGTAACATCAAGACTACTGGGCAAGAAGTGGTGCTTAATGACAGGTAATGTCGAAAATACTGTGAAAGAAGTGTTATTTAATGACAGGTAACATAGACTATTGGGAAAGAAGTGTTATTTAATGACGGGTAACGTCAATACTACTGGGAAAGAAGTGTTACTTAATGACAGGTAACGTCGAGAAAACAGGGAAAGAAGTGTTACTTAATGACAGGTAACGTTGAGACTACTGGGAAATAAGTGTTACTTAATAACATGTGACGTCAAGGCTACTGCGAAAGAAGTGTTACTTAATGACAGGTAATATCGAGGCTACTGGGAAAGAAGTGTTACTTACTGACAGGTAACGGCAAGACTACTGGGAAAGAAGTGTTACTTAATGACAGGTTACATTGAGACTACTGGGAAAAAAGTGTTACTTAATGACAGGTAACATCGAGACTACTGGGAAAGAAGTGTTAATTAATGACAGGTCATGTTGAGACTACTGGGAAAGAAGTGTTACTTAATGACAGGTAACATCGAGACTACTTGGAAAGAAGTGTTACTTAATGATAAGTAATGTTGAGACTACTGAAAAAGAAGTGTTACTTAATGATAGGTAATGTCAAGACTACTGGGAAAGAAGTGTTAATCAATGACAGGTAATGTCGAGACTACTGGGAAAGAAGTGTTACTTCCTGACAGATAACGTCAAGACTACTGGGAAAAAAGTGTTACTTAATGACAGGTAATGTCAAGACTACTGGGAAAGAAGTGTTACTTAATGACAGGTAGCGTTGAAACTACTGGGAAAGAAGTGTTAATTAATGACAGGTAACATCGACACTACTGGGAAAGAAGTGTTACTTATTGACAAGTAACGTCGAGACTACTAGGAAAGAAGTGTTACTTAATGACAGGTAATGTCAAGACTACTGGGAAAGAAGTGTTACTTAATGACAGGTAACGTCAAGACTACTGGGAAAGAAATGTTAATTAATGACAGACAATGTCGAAACTACTGGGAAAGAATTGTTACCGAATGACAGTTAATGTCGGCACTACTGGGAAAGAAGTGTTACTTAATGATAGGTAACGTCAAGACTACTGCAAAAGAAGTGTTACTTAATGAAGGGTAATGTTGAGACTACTGGGAAAGAAGTGTTACTTAATGACAGGTAATGTTGAGACTACTCGGAAAGAGGTGTTACTTAATGACAGCTAACTTCGAGACTACTGGGAAAGAAGTGTTACTTAATGACAGGTAATGTCAAGACTACTGGGAAAGAAGTGTAAATTAATGACAGGTAATGTTGGGACTACTGGGAAAGAAGTGTTACTGACAGGTAACATCAAGACTACTGGGAAAGAAGTGTTAATTAATGACAGGTAATGTCAAGACTACTGGGAAAAAAGTGTTACTTAATGACAGGTAATGTCGAGACTACTGGGAAAGAAGTGTTAATGACAGGTAATGTCGATACTACTGGGAAAGAAGTGTTACTTAATGACAGGTAATGTTGAGACTACTGGGAAAGACATGTTACTTAATGACAGGTAGCCTCAAGACTACTGGGAAAGAAGTGTTACTTAATGATAGGTAATGTCAAGACTACTGGGAAAGAAGTGTTACTTACTGACAGGTAATGTCAAGATAACTGGGAAAGAAGTGTACTTACTGACAGTTAATGTCGAGACTACTGGGAAAGAAGTATTAATTAATGACAGGTAACATCGACACTACTGGGAAAGAAGTGTTACTTAATGACAAGTAACATTGAGACTACTGGGAAAGAAGTGTTACTTAATGACACGTAAGAACTAGACTACTGGGAAAGAAGTATTACTTAATGACAGGTAACATCAAGACTACTGGGAAAGAAGTGTTAATTAATGACAGGTAATGTCAAGACTACTGGTAAAGAAGTGTTACTTAATGACAGGTAACATCGAGACTACTTGGAAAGAAGTGTTACTTAATGACAAGTTACATTGAGACTACTGAAAAAGAAGTGTTACTTAATGATAGGTAATGTCAAGACTACTGGGAAAAAAGTGTTAATCAATGACAGGTAATGTCGAGACTACTGGGAAAGAAGTGTTACTTCCTGACAGATAACGTCAAGACTACTGGGAAAAAAGTGTTACTTAATGACAGGTAACGTCAAGACTACTGGGAAAGAAGTGTTACTTAATGACAGGTAGTGTTGAAACTACTGGGAAAGAAGTGTTAATAAATGACAGGTAACATCGACACTACTGGGAAAGAAGTGTTACATGTTGACAAGTAACGTTCAGACTACTAGGAAAGAAGTGTTACTTAATGACAGGTAATGTCAAGACTACTGGGAAAGAAGTGTTACTTAATGACAGGTAACGTCAAGACTACTGGGAAAGAAATGTTAATTAATGACAGGCAATGTCAAGACTACTGGGAAAGAATTGTTACTGAATGACAGTTAATGTCGACACTACTGGGAAAGAAGTGTTACTTAATGATAGGTAACGTCAAGACTACTGCAAAAGAAGTGTTACTTAATGACAGGTAATGTTGAGACTACTGGGAAAGAAGTGTTACTTAATGACAGGTAACGTCGAGACCACTTGGAAAGAAGTGTTACTTAATGACAGCTACCTTCGAGACTACTGGGAAAGAAGTGTTACTTAATGACAGGTAATGTCAAGACTACTGGGAAAGAAGTGTAAATTAATGACAGGTAATGTTAGGACTACTGGGAAAGAAGTGTTACTGACAGGTAACATCAAGACTACTGGGAAAGAAGTGTTAATTAACAACAGGTAATGTCAAGACTACTGGGAAAAAAGTGTTACTTAATGACAGGTAATGTCGAGACTACTGGGAAAGAAGTGTTAATGACAGGTAATGTCGATACTAGTGGGAAAGAAGTGTTACTTAATGACAGGTAACGTCAAGACTACTGGGAAAGAAGTGTTACTTAATGACAGGTGACTTCAAGACTACTGCAAAAGAAGTGTTACTTAATGACAGGTAATATCAAGGCTACTGGGAAAGAAGTGTTACTTACTAACAGGTAACGTCAAGACTACTGGGAAAGAAGTGCTACTGAATGACAGGTAATGTCGAGACTACTGGGAAAGAAGTATTAGTTAATGACAGGTAATGTCAAGACTACTAGAAAAGAAGTGTTACTGACAGGTAACGTGAAGACTACTGGGAAATAAGTATTACTTAATGACAGGTAATGTTGAGACTACTGGGAAAGAAGTGTTTCTTAATGACAGGTAACGTCGAGACTACTCGGAAAGAAGTGTTACTTAATGACAGCTAACTTCGAGACTACTGGGAAAGAAGTGTTACTTAATGACAGGTAATGTCAAGACTACTGGGAAAGAAGTGTAAATTAATGACAGGTAATGTTGGGACTACTGGGAAAGAAGTGTTACTGACAGGTAACATCAAGACTACTGGGAAAGAAGTGTTAATTAATGACAGGCAATGTCAAGACTACTGGGAAAAAAGTGTTACTTAATGACAGGTAATGTCGAGACTACTGGGAAAGAAGTGTTAATGACAGGTAATGTCGATACTACTGGGATAGAAGTGTTACTTAATGACAGGTAACGTCGAGACTACTGTGAAAGACATGTTACTTAATGACAGGTAGCCTCAAGACTACTGGGAAAGAAGTGTTACTTAATGATAGGTAATATCAAGACTACTGGGAAAGAAGTGTTACTTACTGACAGGTAATGTCGAGATTACTGGGAAAGAAGTGTTAGTTACTGACAGTTAACGTCGAGACTACTGGGAAAGAAGTATTAATTAATGACAGGTAACATCGACACTACTGGGAAAGAAGTGTTACTTAATGACAAGTAACGTTGAGACTACTGGGAAAGAAGTGTTACTTAATGACAGGTAAGAACTAGACTACTGGGAAAGAAGTGTTAATTAATGACAGGTAATGTTGAGACTACTGGGTAAGAAGTGTTACTTAATGACAGGTAACGTCAAGACTACTGGGAAAGAAGTGTTACTTAATGACAGGTAACATCAAGACTACTGGGCAAGAAGTGGTGCTTAATGACAGGTAATGTCGAAACTACTGTGAAAGAAGTGTTATTTAATGACAGGTAGCATAGACTATTGGGAAAAAAGTGTTACTTAATGACGGGTAACGTCGATACTACTGGGAAAAAAGTGTTACTTAATGACAGGTAACATCGAGAAAACAGGGAAAGAAGTGTTACTTAATGACAGGTAACATTGAGACTACTGGGAAATAAGTGTTACTTAATAACAGGTGACGTCAAGGCTACTGCGAAAGAAGTGTTACTTAATGACAGGTAATATCGAGGCTACTGGGAAAGAAGTGTTACTTACTGACAGGTAACGGCAAGACTACTGGGAAAGAAGTGTTACTTAATGACAGGTTACATTGAGACTACTGGGAAAGAAGTGTTACTTAATGACAGGTAACATCGAGACTACTGGGAAAGAAGTGTTAATTAATGACAGGTCATGTTGAGACTACTGGGAAAGAAGTGTTACTTAATGACAGGTAACATCGAGACTACTTGGAAAGAAGTGTTACTTAATGATAAGTAATGTTGAGACTACTGAAAAAGAAGTGTTACTTAATGATAGGTAATGTCAAGACTACTGGGAAAAAAGTGTTAATCAATGACAGGTAATGTCGAGACTACTGGGAAAGAAGTGTTACTTCCTGACAGATAATGTCAAGACTACTGGGAAAAAAGTATTACTTAATGACAGGTAACGTCAAGACTACTGGAAAAGAAGTGTTACTTAATGACAGGTAGCGTTGAAACTACTGGGAAAGAAGTGTTAATTAATGACAGGTAACATCGACACTATTGGGAAAGAAGTGTTACTTATTGACAAGTAACGTCGAGACTACTAGGAAAGAAGTGTTACTTAATGACAGGTAATGTCAAGACTACTGGGAAAGAAGTGTTACTTAATGGCAGGCAACGTCAAGACTACTGGGAAAGAAATGTTAATTAATGACAGGCAATGTCGAAACTACGGGGAAATAATTGTTACTGAATGACAGTTAATGTCGGCACTACTGGGAAAGAAGTGTTACTTAATGATAGGTAACGTCAAGACTACTGCAAAAGAAGTGTTACTTAATGACAGGTAATGTTGAGACTACTGGGAAAGAAGTGTTACTTAATGACAGGTAACATCGAGACTACTCGGAAAGAAGTGTTACTTAATGACAGCTAACTTCGAGACTACTGGGACAGAAGTGTTACTTAATGACAGGTAATGTCAAGACTACTGGGAAAGAAGTGTAAATTAATGACAGGTAATGTTGGGACTACTGGGAAAGAAGTGTTACTGACAGGTAACATCAAGACTACTGGGAAAGAAGTGTTAATTAATGACAGGTAATGTCAAGACTACTGGGAAAAAAGTGTTACTTAATGACAGGTAATGTCGAGACTACTGGGAAAGAAGTGTTAATGACAGGTAATGTCGATACTACTGGGAAAGAAGTGTTACTTAATGACAGGTAATGTCGAGACTACTGGGAAAGATGTGTTACTTAATGACAGGTAGCCTCAAGACTACTGGGAAAGAAGTGTTACTTGATAGGTAATGTCAAGACTACTGGGAAAGAAGTGTTACTTACTGACAGGTAATGTCGAGATTACTGGGAAAGAAGTATTAATTAATGACAGGTAACATCGACACTACTGGGAAAGAAGTGTTACTTAATGACAAGTAACATTGAGACTACTGGGAAAGAAGTGTTACTTAATGACAGGTAAGAACTAGACTACTGGGAAAGAAGTATTACTTAATGACAGGTAACGTCAAGACTACTGGGAAGGAAGTGTTAATTAATGACAGGTAATGTCGAGACTACTGGGAAAGAAGTGTTACTTAATGACAGGTAACATCGAGACTACTTGGAAAGAAGTGTTACTTAATGACAAGTAACATTGAGACTACTGAAAAAGAAGTGTTACTTAATGATAGGTAATGTCAAGACTACTGGGAAAGAAGTGTTAATCAATGACAGGTAATGTCGAGACTACTGGGAAAGAAGTGTTACTTCCTGACAGATAACGTCAAGACTACTGGGAAAAAAGTGTTACTTAATGACAAGTAACGTCAAGACTACTGGGAAAGAAGTGTTACTTAATGACAGGTAGCATTGAAACTACTGGGAAAGAAGTGTTAATTAATGACAGGTAACATCGACACTACTGGGAAAGAAGTGTTACTTATTGACAAGTAACGTTGAGACTACTAGGAAAGAAGTGTTACTTAATGACAGGTAATGTCAAGACTACTGGGAAAGAAGTGTTACTTAATGACAGGTAACGTCAAGACTACTGGGAGAGAAATGTTAATTAATGACAGGCAATGTCAAGACTACTGGGAAAGAATTGTTACTGAATGACAGTTAATGTCGACACTACTGGGAAAGAAGTGTTACTTAATGATAAGTAACGTCAAGACTACTGCAAAAGAAGTGTTACTTAATGACAGGTAATGTTGAGACTACTGGGAAAGAAGTGTTACTTAATGACAGGTAACGTCGAGACTACTCGGAAAGAAGTGTTACTTAATGACAGCTAACTTCGAGACTACTGGGAAAGAAGTGTTACTTAATGACAGGTAATGTCAAGACTACTGGGAAAGAAGTGTAAATTAATGACAGGTAATGTTGGGACTACTGGGAAAGAAGTGTTACTGACAGGTAACATCAAGACTACTGGGAAAGAAGTGTTAATTAACGACAGGTAATGTCAAGACTACTGGGAAAAAAGTGTTACTTAATGACAGGTAATGTCGAGGCTACTGGGAAAGAAGTGTTAATGACAGGTAATTTCGATACTACTGGGAAAGAAGTGTTACTTAATGACAGGTAACGTCGAGACTACTGGGAAAGACGTGTTACTTAATGACAGGTAGCCTCAAGACTACTGGGAAAGAAGTGTTACTTAATGATAGGTAATGTCAAGACTACTGGGAAAGAAGTGTTACTTACTGACAGGTAATGTCGAGATAACTGGGAAAGAAGTGTACTTACTGACAGTTAATGTCGAGACTACTGGGAAAGAAGTATTAATTAATGACAGGTACCATCGACACTACTGGGAAAGAAGTGTTACTTAATGACAAGTAACGTTGAGACTACTGGGAAAGAAGTGTTACTTAATGACAGGTAAGAACTAGACTACTGGGAAAGAAGTATTACTTAATGACAGGTAACGTCAAGACTACTGGGAAAGAAGTGTTAATTAATGACAGGTAATGTCGAGACTACTAGGTAAGAAGTGTTACTTAATGACAGGTAACGTCGAGACTACTGGGAAAGAAGTGTTACTTAATGACAGGTAACATCAAGACTACTTGGCAAGAAGTGGTGCTTAATGACAGGTAATGTCGAAACTATTGTGAAAGAAGTGTTATTTAATGACAGGTAACGTAGACTACTGGGAAAGAAGTGTTACTTAATGACAGGTAACGTCGAGACTACTGGGAAAGAAGTGTTACTTAATGACAGGTAACATCGAGAAAACATGGAAAGAAGTGTTACTTAATGACAGGTAACGTTGAGACTACTGGGAAATAAGTGTTACTTAATAACAGGTGACGTCAAGGCTACTGCGTAAGAAGTGTTACTTAATGACAGGTAATATCGAGGCTACTGGGAAAGAAGTGTTACTTACTGACAGGTAACATCGAGACTACTGGGAAAGATGTGTTACTTAATGACAGGTAGCCTCAAGACTACTGGGAAAGAAGTGTTACTTAATGATAGGTAATGTCAAGACTACTGGGAAAGAAGTGTTACTTACTGACAGGTAATGTCGAGATTACTGGGAAAGAAGTGTTACTTACTGACAGTTAACTTCGAGACTACTGGGAAAGAAGTATTAATTAATGACAGGTAACATTGAAACTACTGGGAAAGAAGTGTTACTTAATGACAGGTAAGAACTAGACTACTGGGAAAGAAGTATTACTTAATGACAGGTAACGTCAAGACTACTGGGAAAGAAGTGTTAATTAATGACAGGTAATGTCGAGACTACTGGGTAAGAAGTGTTACTTAATGACAGGTAACGTCGAGACTACTGGGAAGGAAGTGTTACTTAATGACAGGTAACATCAAGACTACTGGGCAAAAAGTGGTGCTTAATGACAGGTAATGTCGAAACTACTGTGAAAGAAGTATTATTTAATGACAGGTAACATAGACTACTGGGAAAGAAGTGTTACTTAATGACAGGTAACGTCGAGACTACTGGGAAAGAAGTGTTACTTAATGACAGGTAACGTCGAGACTACTGGGAAAGAAGTGTTAATTAATGACAAGTAATGTTGAGACAACTGGGAAAGAAGTGTTACTTAATGACAGGTAACATCGAGACTACTTGGAAAGAAGTGTTACTTAATGACAAGTATCATTGAGACTACTGAAAAAGAAGTGTTACTTAATGATAGGTAATGTCAAGGCTACTGGGAAAGAAGTGTTAATCAATGACAGGTAATGTCGAGACTAATGGGAAAGAAGTGTTACTTCCTGACAGATAATGTCAAGACTACTGGGAAAGAAGTGTTAATTAATGACAGGTAACATCGAGACTACTGGGATAAAAGTGTTACTTAATGACAGGTAACGTCAAGACTACTGGGAAAGAAGTGTTACTTAATGACAGGTAGCGTTGAAACTACTGGGAAAGAAGTGTTAATTAATAACAGGTAACATCAACACTACTGGGAAAGAAGTGTTACTTAATGACAGGTAATGTCAATACTACTGCTAAAGATGTGTTACTTATTGACAGGTAATGTCAAGACTACTAGGAAAGAAGTGTTACTTAGTGACAGGAAATGTCAAGACTACTGGAAAGAAGTGTTACTTAATGACAGGTAATGTCAATACTACTGCGAAACATGTGTAACTTAATGACAGGTAACATTGAGACTACTCAGAAAGAATTGTTACTTAACGACAAGTAATGTTTAGACTACTGGAAAAGAAGTGTTACTTAATGACAGGTAATGTCAAGACTACTGGGAAAGAAGTGTAAATTAATGACAGGTAATGTTGGGACTACTGGGAAAGAAGTGTTACTGACAGGTAACATCAAGACTACTGGGGAAGAAGTGTTAATTAATGACAGGTAATGTCAAGACTACTGGGAAAAAAGTGTTACTTAATGACAGGTAATGTCGAGACTACTGGGAAAGAAGTGTTAATGACAGGTAATGTCAATACTACTGGGAAAGAAGTGTTACTTAATGACAGGTAACTTCGAGACTACTGGGAAAGATGTGTTACTTAATGACAGGTATCCTCAAGACTACTGGGAAAGAAGTGTTACTGAATGATAGGTAATGTCAAGACTACTGGGAAAGAAGTGTTACTTACTGACAGGTAATGTCGAGATTACTGGGAAAGAAGTGTTACTTACTGACAGTTAATGTCGAGACTACTGGGAAAGAAGTATTAATTAATGACAGGTAACGTCGACACTACTGGGAAAGAAGTGTTACTTAATGACAAGTAACGTTGAGACTACTGGGAAAGAAGTGTTACTTAATGACAGGTAAGAACTAGACTACTGGGAAAGAAGTATTACTTAATGACAGGTAACGTCAAGACTACTGGGAAAGAAGTGTTAATTAATGACAGGTAATGTCGAGACTACTGGGTAAGAAGTGTTACTTAATGACAGGTAACGTCGAGACTACTGGGCAAGAAGTGGTGCTTAATGACAGGTAATGTCGAAACTACTGTGAAAGAAGTGTTATTTAATGACAGGTAACATAGACTACTGGGAAAGAAGTGTTACTTAATGACAGGTAACGTCGAGAAAACAGGGAAAGAAGTGTTACTTAATGACAGGTAATGCTGAGACTACTGGGAAATAAGTGTTTCTTAATAACAGGTGACGTCAAGGCTACTGCGAAAGAAGTGTTACTTAATGACAGGTAATATCGAGGCTACTGGGAAAGAAGTGTTACTTACTGACAGGTAACGTCAAGACTACTGGGAAAGAAGTGTTACC
Organism: Protopterus annectens; assembly: GCF_019279795.1. Classification (NCBI taxonomy): domain Eukaryota; kingdom Metazoa; phylum Chordata; order Ceratodontiformes; family Protopteridae; genus Protopterus; species Protopterus annectens. The sequence continues at coordinate 1,410,821,678 of NC_056733.1, forward strand.
TAATGACAGGTTACGTTGAGACTACTGGGAAAGAAGTGTTACTTAAAGACAGGTAACGTCGAGACTGCTGGGAAAGAAGTGTTAATTAATGACAGGTAATGTTGAGACTACTGGGAAATAAGTGTTACTTAATGACAGGTAACATCGAGGCTACTGGGAAAGAAGTGTTACTTACTGACAGGTAACGGCAAGACTACTGGGAAAGAAGTGTTACTTAATGACAGGTTATGTTGAGACTACTGGGAAAGAAGTGTTACTTAATGACAGGTAATGTCAAGACTACTGGGAAAGAAGTGTTAATTAATGACAGGTAATGTTGAGACTACTGGGAAAGAAGTGTTACTTAATGACAGGTAACACCGAGACTACTTGGAAAGAAGTGTTACTTAATGACAGGTAACGTCGAGACTACTGGGAAATAAGTGTTACTTAATGACAGGTAACGTCGAGAAAACAGGGAAAGAAGTGTTACTTAATGACAGGTAACATTGAGACTACTGAGAAATAAGTGTTACTTAATAACAGGTGACGTCAAGGCTACTGCGAAAGAAGTGTTACTTAATGACAGGTAATATCGAGGCTACTGGGAAAGAAGTGTTACTTACTGACAGGTAACGGCAAGACTACTGGGAAAGAAGTGTTACTTAATGACAGGTTACATTGAGACTACTGGGAAAGAAGTGTTACTTAATGACAGGTAACATCGAGACTACTGGGAAAGAAGTGTTAATTAATGACAGGTCATGTTGAGACTGCTGGGAAAGAAGTGTTACTTAATGACAGGTAACATCGAGACTACTTGGAAAGAAGTGTTACTTAATGATAAGTAATGTTGAGACTACTGAAAAAGAAGTGTTACTTAATGATAGGTAATGTCAAGACTACTGGGAAAGAAGTGTTAATCAATGACAGGTAATGTCGAGACTACTGGGAAAGAAGTGTTACTTCCTGACAGATAATGTCAAGACTACTGGGAAAAAAGTGTTACTTAATGACAGGTAACGTCAAGACTACTGGAAAAGAAGTGTTACTTAATGACAGGTAGCGTTGAAACTACTGGGAAAGAAGTGTTAATTAATGACAGGTAACATCGACACTACTGGGAAAGAAGTGTTACTTATTGACAAGTAACGTCGAGACTACTAGGAAAGAAGTGTTACTTAATGACAGGTAATGTCAAGACTACTGGGAAAGAAGTGTTACTTAATGGCAGGCAACGTCAAGACTACTGGGAAAGAAATGTTAATTAATGACAGGCAATGTCGAAACTACGGGGAAATAATTGTTACTGAATGACAGTTAATGTCGGCACTACTGGGAAAGAAGTGTTACTTAATGATAGGTAACGTCAAGACTACTGCAAAAGAAGTGTTACTTAATGACAGGTAATGTTGAGACTACTTGGAAAGAAGTGTTACTTAATGACAGGTAACGTCGAGACTACTCGGAAAGAAGTGTTACTTAATGACAGCTAACTTCGAGACTACTGGGAAAGAAGTGTTACTTAATGACAGGTAATGTCAAGACTACTGGGAAAGAAGTGTAAATTAATGACAGGTAATGTTGGGACTACTGGGAAAGAAGTGTTACTGACAGGTAACATCAAGACTACTGGGAAAGAAGTGTTAATTAATGACAGGTAATGTCAAGACTACTGGGAAAAAAGTGTTACTTAATGACAGGTAATGTCGAGACTACTGGGAAAGAAGTGTTAATGACAGGTAATGTCGATACTACTGGGAAAGAAGTGTTACTTAATGACAGGTAATGTCGAGACTACTGGGAAAGATGTGTTATTTAATGACAGGTAGCCTCAAGACTACTGGGAAAGAAGTGTTACTTAATGATAGGTAATGTCAAGACTACTGGGAAAGAAGTGTTACTTACTGACAGGTAATGTCAAGATAACTGGGAAAGAAGTGTACTTACTGACAGTTAATGTCGAGACTACTGGGAAAGAAGTATTAATTAATGACAGGTAACATCGACATTACTGGGAAAGAAGTGTTACTTAATGACAAGTAACATTGAGACTACTGGGAAAGAAGTGTTACTTAATGACAGGTAAGAACTAGACTACTGGGAAAGAAGTATTACTTAATGACAGGTAACGTCAAGACTACTGGGAAGGAAGTGTTAATTAATGACAGGTAATGTCGAGACTACTGGGAAAGAAGTGTTACTTAATGACAGGTAACATCGAGACTACTTGGAAAGAAGTGTTACTTAATGACAAGTAACATTGAGACTACTGAAAAAGAAGTGTTACTTAATGATAGGTAATGTCAAGACTACTGGGAAAGAAGTGTTAATCAATGACAGGTAATGTCGAGACTACTGGGAAAGAAGTGTTACTTCCTGACAGATAACGTCAAGACTACTGGGAAAAAAGTGTTACTTAATGACAAGTAACGTCAAGACTACTGGGAAAGAAGTGTTACTTAATGACAGGTAGCATTGAAACTACTGGGAAAGAAGTGTTAATTAATGACAGGTAACATCGACACTACTGGGAAAGAAGTGTTACTTATTGACAAGTAACGTTGAGACTACTAGGAAAGAAGTGTTACTTAATGACAGGTAATGTCAAGACTACTGGGAAAGAAGTGTTACTTAATGACAGGTAATGTCAAGACTACTGGGAAAGAAATGTTAATTAATGACAGGCAATGTCAAGACTACTGGGAAAGAATTGTTACTGAATGACAGTTAATGTCGACACTACTGGGAAAGAAGTGTTACTTAATGATAAGTAACGTCAAGACTACTGCAAAAGAAGTGTTACTTAATGACAGGTAATGTTGAGACTACTGGGAAAGAAGTGTTACTTAATGACAGGTAACGTCGAGACTACTCGGAAAGAAGTGTTACTTAATGACAGCTAACTTCGAGACTACTGGGAAAGAAGTGTTACTTAATGACAGGTAATGTCAAGACTACTGGGAAAGAAGTGTAAATTAATGACAGGTAATGTTGGGACTACTGGGAAAGAAGTGTTACTGACAGGTAACATCAAGACTACTGGGAAAGAAGTGTTAATTAACGACAGGTAATGTCAAGACTACTGGGAAAAAAGTGTTACTTAATGACAGGTAATGTCGAGACTACTGGGAAAGAAGTGTTAATGACAGGTAATTTCAATACTACTGGGAAAGAAGTGTTACTTAATGACAGGTAACGTCGAGACTACTGGGAAAGACGTGTTACTTAATGACAGGTAGCCTCAAGACTACTGGGAAAGAAGTGTTACTTAATGATAGGTAATGTCAAGACTACTGGGAAAGAAGTGTTACTTACTGACAGGTAATGTCGAGATAACTGGGAAAGAAGTGTACTTACTGACAGTTAATGTCGAGACTACTGGGAAAGAAGTATTAATTAATGACAGGTACCATCGACACTACTGGGAAAGAAGTGTTACTTAATGACAAGTAACGTTGAGACTACTGGGAAAGAAGTGTTACTTAATGACAGGTAACATAGACTACTGGGAAAGAAGTGTTACTTAATGACAGGTAACGTCGAGACTACTGGGAAAGAAGTGTTACTTAATGACAGGTAACGTCGAGACTACTGGGAAAGAAGTGTTAATTAATGACAGGTAATGTTGAGACAACTGGGAAAGAAGTGTTACTTAATGACAGGTAACATCGAGACTACTTGGAAAGAAGTGTTACTTAATGACAAGTATCATTGAGACTACTGAAAAAGAAGTGTTACTTAATGATAGGTAATGTCAAGGCTACTGGGAAAGAAGTGTTAATCAATGACAGGTAATGTCGAGACTAATGGGAAAGAAGTGTTACTTCCTGACAGATAATGTCAAGACTACTGGGAAAGAAGTGTTAATTAATGACAGGTAACATCGAGACTACTGGGATAAAAGTGTTACTTAATGACAGGTAACGTCAAGACTACTGGGAAAGAAGTGTTACTTAATGACAGGTAGTGTTGAAACTACTGGGAAAAAAGTGTTAATTAATAACAGGTAACATCAACACTACTGGGAAAGAAGTGTTACTTAATGACAGGTAATGTCAATACTACTGCTAAAGATGTGTTACTTATTGACAGGTAATGTCAAGACTACTAGGAAAGAAGTGTTACTTAGTGACAGGAAATGTCAAGACTACTGGAAAGAAGTGTTACTTAATGACAGGTAATGTCAATACTACTGCGAAACATGTGTAACTTAATGACAGGTAACATTGAGACTACTCAGAAAGAATTGTTACTTAACGACAAGTAATGTTTAGACTACTGGAAAAGAAGTGTTACTTAATGACAGGTAATGTCAAGACTACTGGGAAAGAAGTGTAAATTAATGACAGGTAATGTTGGGACTACTGGGAAGTGTTACTTAATGACAGGTAACATCGAGACTACTGGGAAAGAAGTGTTACTTAATGACAGGTAACATCAAGACTACAGAAGTGTTACTTAATGACAGGTAATGTCAAGACTACTGGGAAAGAAGTGTAAATTAATGACAGGTAATGTTGGGACTACTGGGAAAGAAGTGTTACTTAATGACAGGTAATGTCGAGACTACTGGGAAAGAAGTGTTAATGACAGGTAATGTCAATACTACTGGGAAAGAAGTGTTACTTAATGACAGGTAACTTCGAGACTACTGGGAAAGATGTGTTACTTAATGACAGGTATCCTCAAGACTACTGGGAAAGAAGTGTTACTGAATGATAGGTAATGTCAAGACTACTGGGAAAGAAGTGTTACTTACTGACAGGTAATGTCGAGATTACTGGGAAAGAAGTGTTACTTACTGACAGTTAATGTCGAGACTACTGGGAAAGAAGTATTAATTAATGACAGGTAACGTCGACACTACTGGGAAAGAAGTGTTACTTAATGACAAGTAACGTTGAGACTACTGGGAAAGAAGTGTTACTTAATGACAGGTAAGAACTAGACTACTGGGAAAGAAGTATTACTTAATGACAGGTAACGTCAAGACTACTGGGAAAGAAGTGTTAATTAATGACAGGTAATGTCGAGACTACTGGGTAAGAAGTGTTACTTAATGACAGGTAACGTCGAGACTACTGGGCAAGAAGTGGTGCTTAATGACAGGTAATGTCGAAACTACTGTGAAAGAAGTGTTATTTAATGACAGGTAACATAGACTACTGGGAAAGAAGTGTTACTTAATGACAGGTAACGTCGAGAAAACAGGGAAAGAAGTGTTACTTAATGACAGGTAATGCTGAGACTACTGGGAAATAAGTGTTTCTTAATAACAGGTGACGTCAAGGCTACTGCGAAAGAAGTGTTACTTAATGACAGGTAATATCGAGGCTACTGGGAAAGAAGTGTTACTTACTGACAGGTAATGTCAAGACTACTGGGAAAGAAGTGTTACTTAATGACAGGTTACGTTGAGACTACTGGGAAAGAAGTGTTACTTAAAGACAGGTAACGTCGAGACTGCTGGGAAAGAAGTGTTAATTAATGACAGGTAATGTTGAGACTACTGGGAAATAAGTGTTACTTAATGACAGGTAACATCGAGGCTACTGGGAAAGAAGTGTTACTTACTGACAGGTAACGGCAAGACTACTGGGAAAGAAGTGTTACTTAATGACAGGTTATGTTGAGACTACTGGGAAAGAAGTGTTACTTAATGACAGGTAATGTCAAGACTACTGGGAAAGAAGTGTTAATTAATGACAGGTAATGTTGAGACTACTGGGAAAGAAGTGTTACTTAATGACAGGTAACACCGAGACTACTTGGAAAGAAGTGTTACTTAATGACAGGTAACGTTGAGACTACTGGGAAATAAGTGTTACTTAATGACAGGTAACGTCGAGAAAACAGGGAAAGAAGTGTTACTTAATGACAGGTAACGTTGAGACTACTGAGAAATAAGTGTTACTTAATAACAGGTGACGTCAAGGCTACTGCGAAAGAAGTGTTACTTAATGACAGGTAATATCGAGGCTACTGGGAAAGAAGTGTTACTTACTGACAGGTAACGGCAAGACTACTGGGAAAGAAGTGTTACTTAATGACAAGTTACGTTGAGACTACTGGGAAAGAAGTGTTACTTAATGACAGGTAACGTCGAGAAAACAGGGAAAGAAGTGTTACTTAATGACAGGTAGCATTGAAACTACTGGGAAAGAAGTGTTAATTAATGACAGGTAACATCGACACTACTGGGAAAGAAGTGTTACTTAATGACAGGTAACATCGAGACTACTGGGAAAGAAGTGTTACTTAATGACAGGTAACGTCAAGAAAACAGGGAAAGAAGTGTTACATAATGACAGGTAACTTCGAGACTACTGGGAAAGAAGTGTTAATTAATGACAGGTAATGTTGAGACTACTGGGAAAGAAGTGTTACTTAATGACAGGTAACATCGAGACTACTTGGAAAGAAGTGTTACTTAATGACAGGTAACGTCGAGACTAATGGGAAAGAAGTGTTACTTAATGACAGGTAACGTCGAGAAAACAGGGAAAGAAGTGTTACTTAATGACAGGTAACGTTGAGACTACTGGGAAATAAGTGTTACTTAACAGGTGACGTCAAGGCTACTGCGAAAGAAGTGTTACTTAATGGCAGGTAATATCGAGGCTACTGGGAAAGAAGTGTTACTGACAGGTAATGTCAAGACTACTGGGAAAGAAGTGTTACTTAATGACAGGTTACGTTGAGACTACTGGGAAAGAAGTGTTACTTAAAGACAGGTAACGTCGAGACTACTGGGAAAGAAGTGCTAATTAATGACAGGTAATGTTGAGACTACTGGGAAAGAAGTGTTACTTAATGACAGGTAACATCGAGACTGCTTGGATAGAAGTGTTACTTAATGACAAGTAACATTGAGACTACTGAAAAAGAAGTGTTACTTAGTGATAGGTAATGTCAAGACTACTGGGAAAGAAGTGTTAATCAATGACAGGTAATGTCGAGACTACTGGGAAAGAGGTGTTACTTCCTGAGAGATAATGTCAAGACTACTGGGAAAGAAGTGTCAATTAATGACAGGTAACATCGAGACTACTGGGATAAAAGTGTTACTTAATGACAGGTAACGTCAAGACTACTGGGAAAGATGTGTTACTTAATGACAGGTAGCATTGAAACTACTGGGAAAGAAGTGTTAATTAATGACAGGTAACATCGACACTACTGGTAAAGAAGTGTTATTTAATGACAGGCAATGTCAATACTACTGCGAAAGATGTGTTACTTATTGACAGGTAATGTCGAGACTACTGGGAAAGAAGTGTTACTTAGTGACAGGTAATGTCAAGACTACTGGGAAAGAAGTGTTACTTAATGACAGGTAATGTCAATACTACTGCGAAACATGTGTAACTTAATGACAGGTAACGTTGAGACTACTCAGAAAGAAGTGTTACTTAATGACAAGTAACGTTTAGACTACTGGGAAAGAAGTGTTACTTAATGACAGGTAATGTCGAGACTACTGGGAAAGAAGTATTACTTAATGACACGTAATGTCGAGACTACTGGGAAAAAAGTGTTACTTAATGACAGGTGACTTCAAGACTACTGCAAAAGAAGTGTTACTTAATGACAGGTAATATCAAGGCTACTGGGAAAGAAGTGTTACTTACTGACAGGTAACGTCAAGACTACTGGGAAAGAAGTGTTACTTAATGACAGGTAATGTCAAGACTACTGGGAAAGAAGTATTAGTTAATGACAGGTAATGTCAAGACTACTAGGAAAGAAGTGTTACTGACAGGTAACGTGAAGACTACTGGGAAATAAGTATTACTTAATGACAGGTAACGTTGAGACTACTGGGAAAGAAGTGTTACTTAATGACAGGTAACGTCGAGACTACTTGGAAAGAAGTGTTACTTAATGACAGCTAACTTCGAGACTACCGGGAAAGAAGTGTTACTTAATGACAGGTAATGTCAAGACTACTGGGAAAGAAGTGTAAATTAATGACAGGTAATGTTGGGACTACTGGGAAAGACGTGTTACTTAATGACAGGTAGCCTCAAGTCTACTGGGAAAGAAGTGTTACTTAATGATAGGTAATGTCAAGACTACTGAGAAAGAAGTGTTACTTACTGACAGGTAATGTCGAGATTACTGGGAAAGAAGTGTTACTTACTGACAGTTAACGTCGAGACTACTGGGAAAGAAGTATTAATTAATGACAGGTAATGTCGACACTACTGGGAAAGAAGTGTTACTTAATGACAAGTAACGTTGAGACTACTGGGAAAGAAGTGTTACTTAATGACAGGTAAGAACTAGACTACTGGGAAAGAAGTATTACTTAATGACAGGTAACGTCAAGACTACTGGGAAAGAAGTGTTAATTAATGACAGGTAATGTCGAGACTACTGGGTAAGAAGTGTTACTTAATGACAGGTAACGTCGAGACTACTGGGAAAGAAGTGTTACTTAATGACAGGTAACATCTAGACTACTGGGCTAGAAGTGGTGCTTAATGACAGGTAATGTCGAAACTACTGTGAAAGAAGTGTTATTTAATGACAGGTAACATAGACTACTGGGAAAGAAGTGTTACTTAATGACAGGTAACGTCGAGACTACTGGGAAAGAAGTGTTACTTAATGACAGGTAACGTCGAGAAAACAGGGAAAGAAGTGTTACTTAATGACAGGTAACGTTGAGACTACTAGGAAATAAGTGTTACTTAATAACAGGTGACGTCAAGGCTACTGCGAAAGAAGTGTTACTTAATGACAGGTAATATCGAGGCTACTGGGAAAGAAGTGTTACTTACTGACAGGTAACGTCAAGACTACTGGGAAAGAAGTGTTACTTAATGACAGGTTACGTTGAGACTACTGGGAAAGAAGTGTTACTTAATGACAGGTAACTTCGAGACTACTGGGAAAGAAGTGTTAATTAATGACAGGTAATGTTGAGACTACTGGGAAAGAAGTGTTACTTAATGACAGGTAACATCGAGACTACTTGGAAAGAAGTGTTACTTAATGACAAGTAACGTTGAGACTACTGAAAAAGAAGTGTTACTTAATGATAGGTAATGTGAAGACTACTGGGAAAGAAGTGTTAATCAATGACAGGTAATGTCGAGACTACTGGGAAAGAAGTGTTACTTCCTGACAGATAACATCAAGACTACTGGGAAAGAAGTGTTAATTAATGACAGGTAACATCGAGACTACTGGGAAAAAAGTGTTACTTAATGACAGGTAACGTCAAGACTACTGGGAAAGAAGTGTTACTTAATGTCAGGTAGCATTGAAACTACTGGGAAAGAAGTGTTAATTAATGACAGGTAACATCGACACTACTGGGAAAGAAGTGTTACTTATTGACAAGTAACGTCAAGACTACTGGGAAAGAAGTGTTACTTAATGACAGGTAATGTCAAGACTACTGGGAAAGAAATGTTAATTAATGACAGGCAATGTCGAGACTACTGGGAAAGAATTGTTACTGAATGACAGTTAATGTCGACACTACTGGGAAAGAAGTGTTACTTAATGACAGGTAACGTCAAGACTACTGCGAAAGAAGTGTTACTTAATGACAGGTAATGTTGAGACTACTGGGAAAGAAGTGTTACTTAATGACAGGTAATGTCAATACTACTGGGAAAGAAGTGTCACTTAATGACAGGTAATGTTGAGATTATTCAGAAAAAAGGGTTACTTAATGACAGGTAACGTCGAGACTACTGGGGAAAACGTGTTACTTAATAACAGGTAGCGAAATAAGTGCTACTTAATGATAGGTAATGACGAGACTACTGGGAAAGAAGTGTTACTTAATGACAGGTAATGTCGAGACTACTGGGAAAGAAGTGTTACTTACTGACAGGTAATGTCGAGACTACTGGGAAAGAAGTATTAATTAATGACGGGTAACGTCGACACTACTGGGAAAGAAGTGTTACTTAATGACAAGTAACGTTGAAACTACTGGGAAAGAAGTGTTACTTAATGACAGGTAAGAACTTGACTACTGGGAAAGAAGTATTACTTAATGACTGGTAACGTCAAGACTACTGGGAAAGATGTGTTAATTAATGACAGGTAATGTCGAGACTACTGGGTAAGAAGTGTTACTTAATGACAGGTAATGTCGAGACTACTGGGAAAGAAGTGTTACTTAATGACAGGTAACATCAAGACTACTGGGCAAGAAGTGGTGCTTAATGACAGGTAATGTCGAAACTACTGTGAATGAAGTGTTATTTAATGACAGGTAACATAGATTCCTGGGAAAGAAGTGTTACTTAATGACAGGTAACGTCGAGACTACTGGGAAAGAAGTGTTACTTAATGACAGGCAACATCGAGAAAACAGGGAAAGAAGTGTTACTTAATGACAGGTAACGTTGAGACTACTGGGAAATAAGTGTTACTTAATAACAGGTGACGTCAAGGCTACTGCGAAAGAAGTGTTATTTAATGACAGGTAATATTGAGGCTACTGGGAAAGAAGTGTTACTTACTGACAGGTAACGTCAAGACTACTGGAAAAGAAGTGTTACTTAATGACAGGTTACATTGAGACTACTGGGAAAGAAGTGTTACTTAATGACAGGTAACATCGAGACTACTGGGAAAGAAGTGTTAATTAATGACAGGTAATGTTGAGACTACTGGGAAAGAAGTGTTACTTAATGACAGGTAACATCGAGGCTACTTGGAAAGAAGTGTTACTTAATGATAAGTAACATTGAGACTACTGAAAAAGAAGTGTTACTTAATTATAGGTAATGTCAAGACTACTGGGAAAGAAGTGTTAATCAATGACAGGTAATGTCGAGACTACTGGGAAAGAAGTGTTACTTCCTGACAGATAACGTCAAGACTACTGGGAAAAAAGTGTTACTTAATGACAGGTAACGTCAAGACTACTGGGAAAGAAGTGTTACTTAATGACAGGTAGCGTTGAAACTACTGGGAAAGAAGTGTTAATTAATGACAGGTAACATCGACACTACTGGGAAAGAAGTGTTACTTATTGACAAGTAACGTCGAGGCTACTAGGAAAGAAGTGTTACTTAATGACAGGTAATGTCAAGACTACTGGGAAAGAAGTGTTACTTAATGACAGGTAACGTCAAGACTACTGGGAAAGACATGTTAATTAATGACAGGCAATGTTGAGACTACTGGGAAAGAATTGTTACTGAATGACAGTTAATGTCGACACTACTGGGAAAGAAGTGTTACTTAATGATAGGTAATGTCAAGATTACTGCAAAAGAAGTGTTACTTAATGACAGGTAATGTTGAGACTACTGGGAAAGAAGTGTTACTTAATGACAGGTAACTTCGAGACTACTCGGAAAGAAGTGTTACTTAATGACAGCTAACTTCGAGACTACTGGGAAAGAAGTGTTACTTAATGACAGGTAATGTTGGGACTACTGGGAAAGAAGTGTTACTGACAGATAACATCAAGACTACTGGGAAAGAAGTGTTAATTAATGACAGCTAATGTCAAGACTACTGGGAAAAAAGTGTTACTTAATGACAGGTAATGTCGAGACTACTGGGAAAGAAGTGTTAATGACAGGTAATGTCGATACTACTGGGAAAGAAGTGTTACTTAATGACAGGTAATGTTGAGACTACTGGGAAAGACGTGTTACTTAATGACAGGTAGCCTCAAGACTACTGGGAAAGAAGTGTTACTTAATGATAGGTAATGTCAAGACTACTGGGAAAGAAGTGTTACTTACTGACAGGTAATGTCGAGATAACTGGGAAAGAAGTGTACTTACTGACAGTTAATGTCGAGACTACTGGGAAAGAAGTATTAATTAATGACAAGTAACATCGACACTACTGGGAAAGAAGTGTTACTTAATGACAAGTAACGTTGAGACTACTGGGAAAGAAGTGTTACTTAATGACAGGTAAGAACTAGACTACTGGGAAAGAAGTATTACTTAATGACAGGTAACGTCAAGACTACTGGGAAAGAAGTGTTAATTAATGACAGGTAATGTCGAGACTACTGGGAAAGAAGTGTTACTTAATGACAGGTAACATCGAGACTACTTGGAAAGAAGTGTTACTTAATGACAAGTAACGTTGAGACTACTGAAAAAGAAGTGTTACTTAATGATAGGTAATGTCAAGACTACTGGGAAAGAAGTGTTAATCAATGACAGGTAATGTCGAGGCTACTGGGAAAGAAGTGTTACTTCCTGACAGATAACGTCAAGACTACTGGGAAAAAAGTGTTACTTAATGACAGGTAACGTTAAGACTACTGGGAAAGAAGTGTTACTTAATGATAGGTAGCGTTGAAACTACTGGGAAAGAAGTGTTAATTAATGACAGGTAACATCGACACTACTGGGAAAGAAGTGTTACTTATTGACAAGTAATGTCGAGACTACTAGGAAAGAAGTGTTACTTAATGACAGGTAATGTCAAGACTACTGGGAAAGAAGTGTTACTTAATGACAGGTAACGTCAAGACTACTGGGAAAGAAATGTTAATTAATGACAGGCAATGTCGAGACTACTGGGAAAGAATTGTTACTGAATGACAGTTAATGTCGACACTACTGGGAAAGAAGTGTTACTTAATGATAGGTAACGTCAAGACTACTGCAAAAGGGGGGGCGTGGCCAAGGATGAACACAGGATAGCAGCAGATTTCTTCAGCTCCACCAATTTCATTACATTGACAGGAATTAATTACTTAAAAAATTAATTTTTGAAGTAATTTTCTTTCTAAATGTTTGTTTTATATAGTTCTTGAACTATATCTAAAAAAGAAAGGAAATCTTAATAATATTCCTGTCAGAAATTACTTTGGAAATTTTCCTGTCAGTTTATCAATCTGAAATGAGTTCCAGTAAGACAAATTCTCAAGACTCCAGCATCAAGAAAGAACTTCAGTCACTGATAATTATAGTCCAGCAACTTACTGCTAAGATGGATAAAATGGATACTAAAATAGACACTTTCATAGAAAAAACTACAAAACAAATAGACTTGTTACATATGGACCTGCAACAACAGAAGATCCAGATGACAGGCATAGAAGAAGCTGTGAATGACATGGAAAATAGAATACAAGAAGAGAAAATCAACATTGAGTTTCTGCTGAAACAAAATACACATTTACAAACAAAGCTGGATGACCTGGAAAATAGATCTAGGTGCAATAACATTAGGATTTTGGACTGCCAGAAAATATTGAAGGTAACAATATTACTTCTTTTTAACAACATGGCTCCTAAAACTTTAGATTTACCAGAAGCATTCTCTTTTGGTATCGAAGAGCACATAGATCTATAGCTAATACTAACTCTAACAAAAACTATCCTAGATCAGTTATAGTTAGATTTCTATCATCTTTTGATAAAGAGATGGTTCTTAAATCTGCTTGGGCTAAAGCTCCTGTTAAGATTAATGAAACAACTGTGCATTTTGACAATGACTATTCTTCCATGGTATTAGCGAAAGAAAAGTTTTCTGCCACTAATAAGGGAGCTTAAAAAGCACAGTTTAAAACATACCTTCTGTTTCCTGCCAAGCTTAAAATCTTCCTTCCTGATGGTCCTAAAATTTTCGATGACTTAGACTCTGCTTTACTGTTTATCAAAAAATAAGATTTTGGAAAAAATAGAAGAAATGGAATGGGCTAGTCCTTCGTTAAAGAGACTGGCAACTGAAACTTCGTGGAAGACTTCAGAGAAGAAGAAGAGACTAAAAACAAATGATTTGTACTATGTTTTTTTTTTCTCTCTCATCATTTTATTTTATTATTAATCTTTTAAATATAGTTTCTGCATTTCAAGAAGCAACAAATATTTTGAAAAAGATTTAATCAAAGTTATTCTCTGTGTGCAAAGAAATGTTTTGTTTCATAACTAGTCAAAATATCTGGAGATTTAATGGCAAGCTGTGATTTAACTTGTTTCTCTTTCTGAAGAGGAAAAATAAGGTCAGTAATTTGATACATTTTTTTTTCCTTTAAAAGTTTATATGTTCTTCAAATGCTATTCCTAATTATACTTTCTTGATTACACTGCTTATGCTTGTTTGTAAATAATCTGTCATGCTTTAACTAATAATAATTAGAACTAAATAATAGTAAATAATATGTTTTATTTTTAACTCTATTAATATAAACAGTAAGTAATATTCTATTGTATATACTTCTTATAGCTTTCTCTTACATTTTTTTATTTCTGCCTTACACCCTTTTACTTTCTACTCTCTTTTCTTTTCTTTATTAATATATAGAAATACTTTTGATCATATAGACACAGTAAATAATAAGATTAGCATAGGAGTTGAGTTGGGACAAAATGTTGAGTTTTGTTACTTATTAATAATTTTGGGCTTGATTTCACTTACATAGAGTCTGTAATAACCTGTACAATGCATTGTGAAGGTTTTGTCATGTTTAGATGCATTTACACTGCTAAATGAATGTTTGTCACTAGTTTTTAATAAGTTTCCGCCAAAATGTTAAGAGAGACAATCTGGGATGTGGGCTGTCTCATGCACAGTGTCCATGAGCTACTTCAAAAGCTTCAACTCTCAGAATTCTCACAGAAGCTGAAAGCAGCTGGTCTCACCTTTGACCTAGATATCACACTGACACATCACAGATACAGGAATAGCAGATTAATAATATGTGTTAAAACCTATGTCCCAAACATATACATTACTATAACTCATTTAATTCATCTGATTGACAAGCATAAATAATTTTATAACTCTATACTGGAAGAAATTGTCATGTGATATATTTTAAAGCAGTAGTATAGCATGTTTGTAAAATCTGGTTACTAAAATGTGTTTGCTGTGCATTATTTTGTATAAAGCAGACAGATTTATTGAAGGACAACAATGTAAGATGGTGCTCAGTAAAGATACAACTCAGTGAGATCAGATATATATATATATATATATATATATATATATATATATATATATGTGTGTGTGTGTGTGTATGTGTGTGTGTGTGTGTGTGTGTGTGTGTGTGTGTGTGTGTGTGTGTGTGTGTGTGTGTGTGTGTGTGTGTGTGTGTGTGTGTGTGTGTGTGTGTGTGTGTGTGTGTGTGTGTGTGTATGTGTATGTGTATGTGTGTGTGTGTATATATATATATATATATATATATATATATATATATATATATATATGTGTATATGTGTATATGTATGTATGTATGTATATATATATATATATATATATATATATATATATGTGTGTGTGTGTGTGTGTGTGTAATGTGTGTGTATGTAGATATGTATATAAATGTTTCTGAGAATCTGCTTAACTATGAAGTATGATTTGTAACAATTTCTATGAATACAATATTTTATTCTATTGGCAATAATGAGTTTGAGTAAATGCTCATATACAAGCAATTCAAGGTTTTTGGAAGCTGTTAACTGTATTTACATGACAGAAAATAGATGCATCCTAATATATGTAATGTCTGAATCATATTAGCCAAAGTTTTTGATTTAAATGAATGTTAGAACTTATTTTTCTCTCCTCTTGATTTCTAACATCAAGATTATTTGAATGCTATTTGCATACAAGTGTTTTATATTACATGGCTGTATATAGTAGTATGAACAGTTTAAAAAAAAAAAAAAAAAAAAAGGTTTATTTTAGTTTATATGATGCTGTTTTACCAAATGTGTAGTCTTGTCTTGCTAGATAATTGAATTGAAAACTGTTAACTTCAGTTAAATATAACTAGTATTAAATTGATAAGATGGTAGCTGACGTACTGCTGCTTAGGGTAGGGGGTTAACTTGAGTGGTAAATACTACTCTAAGTTGGAGTTTACAACTCCAGGCTGGATGCAAGGTTTAATCCTTACATTATTTTCACTTGTTCATTGTTATTTGTATATAGTTTTGACATCCACAATATATTTTGTACATTCATTGTCACTACAAACAAAATTGAATCCTATACGAAATCACATAAGAGATTCAATAAATACAGCTATATTTAAAGGTACACCTAAAATAGGAGATGTAACATTACTTATCTTGTTATTTGTTATTTTGATCATAAGATTCTTAAGTTTTAAAAATGCCAAATGACATCTTTAAAAGGAATTTCTTTAAACATTAATGGATTGAATAATCCATGTAAAAGGGCAAGCCTAATAAGATACATTAATCTACATAAGGCCAACTTAGTCTTCCTACAAGAAACCCATCTCTTGAAAAAAGATATTGATAAACTAGCCACAAACAAATATACAGTATTGGTTAGTTCAGAGCACACTCAGAAAAAAAGAAGTATGGCTATTTTATGGAATAAAAGTATGCCCATTCCTAAAACCATTAAGTCTTATCAGGATGACAAAGGAATGTTTTGTATGGTTACAATACAAATTAATGGGAAGACTTACACTTTAATTAATGTATATTGGATACCTGGAATTGGTATTAATACAGTGAAACATCATCTTGATAAGATCATATCATTCTCTATAGGAGATATTATTTTAGCTGGTGACTTTAATTGTATACTACATGAAAGTGATACTACCACTATAGGAAAGAGAAGAATTACATCTAATGCAAAACATTTAAAGGATTTTGCTAATTCTTATAATTTGAATGATATTAATAATCAGATAGATTCAAAATCATTACCATACACCTTTTTTTCTAACAGATACAAAACTTATTCAAAAATAGATAGGGTCTTTATTTCTAACCAGATGGTAACAGATTTAATTAATTCCAAAATCATTTCATGTCCTATATCTGATCATAATTCAATTGTTTTTGAATTCATGATAAAAATACTCATAATGTTCAGATCAAAAGGATACCAGCATACTTAACTCAACTAAAAGACTATAAAGAATATATACTTTCAGAAGTAAAACATTTTTAGACATAAATAACACTCCTGAAGTCTCCATTGTTTATGTTTGGGATGCCTTAAAATCATATCTATATGGACAAAGTATCAGATGGTATAATAATAAAAGGAAATCTTGGGATAAGGAATTGTTAGATATTCAAAGTAAATTAGACTCTTATAAACATAATAATAAAGAAAATATTATGGACAAGAAAGTTATTGAAGAAATAAACAAACTAAATGAGAAATACAAAGAAATTTTAACTCATAAAGTTAAAATAACTTTAGAGAATACAAGTTTTGTCTTATTCAATAAGCCCCAAATACTTACATAGACTTAAAAATAATACAAAAAGGTTGAATAAACAAAACCATATCAAAGAAATCTTTTCTCTAAGGAAAAAGAATGTTTCTAGTATACCAGAAATACTAGATGAATTTAGAAATCACTTTCACAAAATTAACCATAATAATATTAACATGGAACCTAAAGATAAAATAAAGGAGTTTATAACCACAAATATGAATAAAAAGCTTAATAAACAACAGATTAAACTATTGGACAAGAGTATTTCATATACAGAAGTTATTACACAAATAAATAAGCTTAAATCAAACAAAGCACCGGGTAATGATGGTATTATACCAGAGATATATAAAATCCTTTCTAAAAATACATATTCATTAATACATAAGGTTTTTATTTTGGCCCAAACTGAGATAATAACCCCCCCATCTTGGCAATATACATTTATTTCGCCAATTTTAAAACCTAATAAAGATCCAACTAGATGTTCTTCATATCGGCCCATCTCATTACTTAATGTTGATTATAAAATGTTTATGAATATCTTTGCTGATAGATTGAAGGCAATCATTCCCGGCATTATAGATATAGATCAGACAGGCTTCATTGTAAATAGAAATACTTTTGATAATATAAGAAGAACTTTAACATTAATAGATTTTGCAAATAGGAAAAGAAAGATTTAACACTTATTAGTCTTGATATAAGTTCAGCATTTGATTCAGTAAGTTGGGACTATCTGTTTACCTTAATGAAGTGCACAAACTTCTCGGATGCATTTGTAAATCTAATTGAACATTTATACAAAGGAACGTTGGCTTATATTAAGGTAGGAACATATGTTTCACAAAAAATACCCATTCTTAAAGGTACAAAACAAGGATGTCCACTTTCTCCACTATTATTCACTTTAGTAATGGAGCCTTGGGCTAATTTGATCAGAAACAGTACTGACATAGAGGGTTTTGAAATAGATGAAAATACAACATCCAAAATTCAACTTTTGCAGATGATGTTCTAATTACATCAGCAGGATCTAATTCTTCTATACAGTCTCTATTTGATAACATGATGAATTTTAAAAGTATTTCTGGTTTAATATTCAATGAAGAAAAACTAAAATACTACCTATATATACACGAAAAAATATTCACATTAGTGATTTTACTAAATATGTACCCAATTCAGGTCAGATAACTTATTTAGGTATAATACTATCTAAAGATATTAAATCTATTATATATAATAATTATAATACCTGTTTTCTTAATATACAAAATCTTTTAATACCTGGAATAATATGTTTTTACTATGGAGGAGAGACTTACAATTATTAAAATGATAATATTCCCCAAGATTTTATACTTAATACAATCAATAATACTTCCACCTACAAAAATAATTATCAAGAAACTGAACACACTAATGTTAAATTTCTTATGGGCACCTAATAGACCTAGGATTGCATTAAAGAAACATACTAATAGCTGGTCTCAAGGGGTATTTCTTTTCCAGACTTTAATTTATATACTATCTCTTCTATTGTAAAAGTTATTACTTTATTAATAGATCAGTCATATGTCACAAAATGGAAAGATTATTGGGAGCTAATTAGTATACACTTCATGAAAATCTCCTTAACACATAAAAATATGATTGTAAATAACTCCATGTTATGGTTACTAAAGGAATTTTGTACTTCACCTATTACACCTAAACATATGGTTTGTTACCCATTAAATATTATTATTAGTTATCGTAACTTTATATTCATGCACCCTAAGTATAGGGAATGGAATTTTATTGTATTTCCTATAATGTATACTCAGGGTATGCTTTTGTCATCTACTTCTGAAGGAACTCATTTAGCTATAGATAATGATCTAAAGTACTGGTATCAGTTGATATCTGATAATAAAGTTAAAAATCTAGATTTCTTAAAACAAGAATTTGATCTAAGAGAAACTTGCTGGTTAGAGGTTCAGACCTTTAGACAACATCTCATTAATAAAATAGATTTAATGTCTATAACCGTTAAAGAATCTATTCCAACACTGATTGATTACTTGATATTAAATTTACAACATAAAGTTTCTAATAAAGGTAAACTTTCATACATACATAAAGTTATCAGACAAGAAACTTTTTACAGTGTAGATTCATACTGGAATTATTTCACTTCTATTAATGGGGACCCACCAAATCAACAAGATAAACAATATATATTGGAATCTGCTTATAGAACTACGTCTTCCATTGTCTGGAGACTTTATACATGGAAATTTTTACATAGATCTTTTTATACACCTTTGATGATGAATAAAATAAATAATAAAGATAATCTATGTAAGAGATGTAATGTAGAAATTAATGCTGACTGGGCTCATATGTTTTATGACTGTATAAAATTGAAAGAATACTGGAAGTCAATTAATGAATTTTTGCAGGCTCTTTTACAGATAATTTCATTATTTCTAAATCTCTTATATTATTCAACACACCTGTACCTCAAAGTGTTAAAAAGGTTAAGCTTCCCTTGTTATGGTCTATTCTAGCAGTGGCTAGGAAAATAATAACTAGAAATTGGATTTCAGATACATCTCCTTCGTTCAATGAATTTAAAATGTTATGAATATAGTGTGCCATATGGAAATAAACACAATTAGGACTAGAACAAACAGAAAAACATCTTATTTTATTGTATGGGATAATTTACAAAATTTGTTAAAAAATTTTAATTTCAATAGCATGGTATTTTAGTTTAATTAATTGATCTGATTGTAGTGGATGTCTTTGTAAATACTTTAGTTGTTTTGTTGAATATTATAATAATACCTATTTTTAATTACTTGTATAAAATTGTTATGATATTTCTCTTATATGTTAAAACAATAAACCTGTTTTGAAAAAAAAAAAAGACTACTGCAAAAGAAGTGTTACTTAATGACAGGTAATGTTGAGACTACTGGGAAAGAAGTGTTACTTAATGACAGGTAACGTCGAGACTACTCGGAAAGAAGTGTTACTTAATGACAGCTAACTTCGAGACTACTGGGAAAGAAGTGTTACTTAATGACAGGTAATGTCAAGACTACTGGGAAAGAAGTGTAAATTAATGACAGGTAATGTTGGGACTACTGGGAAAGAAGTGTTACTGACAGGTAACATCAAAACTACTGGGAAAGAAGTGTTAATTAATGACAGGTAATGTCAAGACTACTGGGAAAAAAGTGTTACTTAATGACAGGTAATGTCGAGACTACTTGGAAAGAAGTGTTAATGACAGGTAATGTCGATACTACTGGGAAAGAAGTGTTACTTAATGACAGGTAACGTCGAGACTACTGGGAAAGACGTGTTACTTAATGACAGGTAGCCTCAAGACTACTGGGAAAGAAGTGTTACTTAATGATAGGTAATGTCAAGATTACTGGGAAAGAAGTGTTACTTACTGACAGGTAATGTCGAGATAACTGGGAAAGAAGTGTACTTACTGACAGTTAATGTCGAGACTACTGGGAAAGAAGTATTAATTAATGACAGGTAACATCAACACTACTGGGAAAGAAGTGTTACTTAATGACAAGTAACGTTGAGACTACTGGGAAAGAAGTGTTACTTAATGACAGGTAAGAACTAGACTACTGGGAAAGAAGTATTACTTAATGACAGGTAACGTCAAGACTACTGGGAAAGAAGTGTTAATTAATGACAGGTAATGTCGAGACTAGCGGGTAAGAAGTGTTACTTAATGACAGGTAACGTTGAGACTACTGGGAAAGAAGTGTTACTTAATGACAGGTAACATCAAGACTACTGGGCAAGAAGTGGTGCTTAATGACAGGTAATGTCGAAACTATTGTGAAAGAAGTGTTATTTAATGACAGGTAACATAGACTACTGGGAAAGAAGTGTTACTTCATGACAGGTAACGTCGAGACTACTGGGAAAGAAGTGTTACTTAATGACAGGTAACGTCGAGAAAACATGGAAAGAAGTGTTACTTAATGACAGGTAACGTTGAGACTACTGGGAAATAAGTGTTACTTAATAACATGTGACGTCAAGGCTACTGCGAAAGCAGTGTTACTTAATGACAGGTAATATCGAGGCTACTGGGAAAGAAGTGTTACTTACTGACAGGTAACATTGAGACTACTGGGAAAGACGTGTTACTTAATGACAGGTAATGTCGAGATTACTGGGAAAGAAGTGTTACTTACTGACAGTTAACATCGAGACTACTGGGAAAGAAGTATTAATTAATGACAAGTAACATTGAAACTACAGGGAAAGAAGTGTTACTTAATGACAGGTAAGAACTAGACTACTGGGAAAGAAGTATTACTTAATGAGGGGTAACGTCAAGACTACTGGGAAAGAAGTGTTAATTAATGACAGGTAATGCCGAGACTACTGGGTAAGAAGTGTTACTTAATGACAGGTAACGTCGAGACTACTGGGAAAGAAGTGTTACTTAATGACAGGTAACATCAAGACTACTGGGCAAGAAGTGGTGCTTAATGACAGGTAATGTCGAAACTACTGTGAAAGAAGTATTATTTAATGACAGGTAACATAGACTACTGGGAAAGAAGTGTTACTTAATGACAGGTAACGTCGAGACTACTGGGAAAGAAGTGTTACTTAATGACAGGTAACGTCGAGAAAACAGGGAAAGAAGTGTTACTTAATGACAGGTAGCATTGAAACTACTGGGAAAGAAGTGTTAATTAATGACAGGTAACATCGACACTACTGGGAAAGAAGTGTTACTTAATGACAGGTAACGTCGAGACTACTGGGAAAGAAGTGTTACTTAATGACAGGTAACTTCAAGAAAACAGGGAAAGAAGTGTTACTTAATGACAGGTAACGTTGAGACTACTGGAAAATAAGTGTTCCTTAACAGGTGACGTCAAGGCTACTGCAAAAGAAGTGTTACTTAATGACAGGTAATATCGAGGCTACTGGGAAAGAAGTGTTACTTACTGACAGGTAATGTCAAGACTACTGGGAAAGAAGTGTTACTTAATGACAGGTTACGTTGAGACTACTGGGTAAGAAGTGTTACTTAAAGACAGGTAACGTCGAGACTACTGGGAAAGAAGTGTTAATTAATGACAGGTAATGTTGAGACTACTGGGAAAGAAGTGTTACTTAATGACAGGTAACATCGAGACTGCTTGGATAGAAGTGTTACTTAATGACAAGTAACATTGAGACTACTGAAAAAGAAGTGTTACTTAATGATAGGTAATGTCAAGACTACTGGGAAAGAAGTGTTAATCAATGACAGGTAATGTCGAGACTACTGGGAAAGAAGTGTTAATTAATGACAGGTAACATCGAGACTACTGTGATAAAAGTGTTACTTAATGACAGGTAACGTCAAGACTACTGGGAAAGAAGTGTTACTTAATGACAGGTAGCGTTGAAACTACTGGGAAAGAAGTGTTAATTAATGACAGGTAACATTGACACTACTGGTAAAGAAGTGTTACTTAATGACAGGTAATGTCAATACTACTGCGAAAGATGTGTTACTTATTGACAGGTAATGTCGAGACTACTGGGAAAGAAGTGTTACTTAGTGACAGGTAATGTCAAGACTACTGGGAAAGAAGTGTTAATTAATGACAGGTAATGTCAATACTACTGCGAAACATGTGTAACTTAATGACAGGTAACATTGAGACTACTCAGAAAGAAGTGTTACTTAACGACAAGTAACGTTTAGACTACTGGGAAAGAAGTGTTACTTAATGACAGGTAATGTCGAGACTACTGGGAAAGAAGTATTACTTAATGACACGTAATGTCGAGACTACTGGGAAAGAAGTGTTACTTAATGACAGGTGACTTCACGACTACTGCAAAAGAAGTGTTACTTAATGACAGGTAATATCAAGGCTACTGGGAAAGAAGTGTTACTTACTGACAGGTAACGTCAAGACTACTGGGAAAGAAGTGTTACTTAATGACAGGTAATGTCAAGACTACTGGGAAAGAAGTATTAGTTAATGACAGGTAATGTCAAGACTACTAAAAAAGAAGTGTTACTGACAGATAACGTGAAGACTACTGGGAAATAAGTATTACTTAATGACAGGTAACGTTGAGACTACTGGGAAAGAAGTGTTACTTAATGACAGGTAACGTCGAGACTACTCGGAAAGAAGTGTTACTTAATGACAGCTAACTTTGAGACTACTGGGAAAGAAGTGTTACTTAATGACAGGTAATGTCAAGACTACTGGGAAAGAAGTGTAAATTAATGACAGGAAATGTTGGGACTACTGGGAAAACAGTGTTACTGACAGGTAACATCAAGACTACTGGGAAAGAAGTGTTAATTAATGACAGGTAATGTCGATACTACTGGGAAAGAAGTGTTACTTAATGACAGGTAACGTCGAGACTACTGGGAAAGACATGTTACTTAATGACAGGTAGCCTCAAGACTACTGGGAAAGAAGTGTTACTTAATGATAGGTAATGTCAAGACTACTGGGAAAGAAGTGTTACTTACTGACAAATAATGTCGAGATTACTGGGAAAGAAGTGTTACTTACTGACAGTTAACGTCGAGACTACTGGGAAAGAAGTATTAATTAATGACAGGTAATGTCGACACTACTGGGAAAGAAGTGTTACTTAATGACAAGTAACGTTGAGACTACTGGGAAAGAAGTGTTACTTAATGACAGGTAACGTCGAGACTACTGGGAAAGAAGTGTTACTTAATGACAGGTAACATCTAGACTACTGGGCTAGAAGTGGTGCTTAATGACAGGTAATGTCGAAACTACTGTGAAAGAAGTGTTATTTAATGACAGGTAACATAGACTACTGGGAAAGAAGTGTTACTTAATGACAGGTAACGTCGAGACTACTGGGAAAGAAGTGTAACTTAATGACAGGTAACATCGAGAAAACAGGGAAAGAAGTGTTACTTAATGACAGGTAACATTGAGACTACTGGGAAATAAGTGTTACTTAATAACAGGTGACGTCAAGGCTACTGTGAAAGAAGTGTTACTTAATGACAGGTAATATCGAGGCTACTGGGAAAGAAGTGTTACTTACTGACAGGTAACGTCAAGACTACTGGGAAAGAAGTGTTACTTAATGACAGCTTACGTTGAGACTACTGGGAAAGAAGTGTTACTTAATGACAGGTAACGTCGAGACTACTGGGAAAGAAGTGTTAATTAATGACAGGTAATGTTGAGACTACTGGGAAAGAAGTGTTACTTAATGACAGGTAACATCGAGACTACTTGGAAAGAAATGTTACTTAATGACAAGTAACGTTGAGACTACTGAAAAAGAAGTGTTACTTAATGATAGGTAATGTCAAGACTACTGGGAAAGAAGTGTTAATCAATGACAGGTAATGTTGAGACTACTGGGAAAGAAGTGTTACTTCCTGACAGATAACGTCAAGACTACTGGGAAAGAAGTGTTAATTAATGAAAGGTAACATCGAGACTACTGGGAAAAAAGTGTTACTTAATGACAGGTAACATCAAGACTACTGGGAAAGAAGTGTTACTTAATGTCAGGTAGCATTGAAACTACTGGGAAAGAAGTGTTAATTAATGACAGGTAACATCGACACTACTGAGAAAGAAGTGTTACTTCTTGACAAGTAACGTCAAGACTACTGGGAAAGAAGTGTTACTTAAAGACAGGTAATGTCAAGACTACTGGGAAAGAAGTGTTACTTAATGACAGGTAACGTCAAGACTACTGGGAAAGAAATGTTAATTAATGACAGGCAATGTCGAGACTACTGGGAAAGAATTGTTACTGAATGACAGTTAATGTCGACACTACTGGGAAAGAAGTGTTACTAATTGACAGGTAACGTCAAGACTACTGCGAAAGAAGTGTTACTTAATGACAGGTAATGTTGAGACTACTGGGAAAGAAGTGTTACTTAATGACAGGTAATGTCAATACTACTGGGAAAGAAGTGTCACTTAATGACAAGTAATGTTGAGATTACTCAGAAAGAAAGGTTACTTAATGACAGGTAACATTGAGACTACTGGGAAAGAAGTGTTACTTAATAACAGGTAGCGAAAGAAGTGCTACTTAATGATAGGTAATGACGAGACTACTGGGAAAGAAGTGTTACTTAATGACAGGTAATGTCGAGACTGCTGGGAAAGAAGTGTTACTTACTGACAGGTAATGTCGAGACTACTGGGAAAGAAGTATTAATTAATGACAGGTAACATCGATACTACTGGGAAAGAAGTGTTACTTAATGAAAAGTAACGTTGAAACTACTGGGAAAGAAGTGTTACTTAATGACAGGTAAGAACTTGACTACTGGGAAAGAAGTATTACTTAATGACTGGTAACGTCAAGACTACTGGGAAAGAAGTGTTACTTAATGACAGGTAACGTCAAGACTACTGGGAAAGAAGTGTTACTTAATGACAGGCAACGTCGAGAAAACAGGGAAAGAAGTGTTACTTAATGACAGGTAACATTGAGACTACTGGGAAATAAGTGTTACTTAATAACAGGTGACATCAAGGCTACTGCGAAAGAAGTGTTATTTAATGACAGGTAATATTGAGGCTACTGGGAAAGAAGTGTTACTTACTGACAGGTAACGTCAAGACTACTGGGAAAGAAGTGTTACTTAATGACAGGTAACGTTGAGACTACTGGGAAAGAAGTGTTACTTAATGACAGGTAACGTCGAGACTACTGGGAAAGAAGTATTAATTAATGACAGGTAATGTTGAGACTACTGGGAAAGAAGTGTTACTTAATGACAGGTAACATCGAGACTACTTGGAAAGAAGTGTTACTTAATGACAAGTAACGTTGAGACTACTGAAAAAGAAGTGTTACTTAATGATAGGTAATGTCAAGACTACTGGGAAAGAAGTGTTAATCAATGACAGGTAATGTTGAGACTACTGGGAAAGAAGAGTTACTTCCTGACAGATAACGTCAAGACTACTGGGAAAGAAGTGTTAATTAATGACAAGTAACATCGAGACTACTGGAAAAAAAGTGTTACTTAATGACAGGTAACGTCAAGACTACTGGGAAAGAAGTGTTACTTAATAACAGGTAGCGTTGAAACTACTGGGAAAGAAGTGTTAATTAATGACAGGTAACATCGACACTACTGGGAAAGAAGTGTTACTTATTGACAAGTAACGTCAAGACTACTGGGAAAGAAGTGTTACTTAATTACAGGTAATGTCAAGACTTCTGGGAAAGAAGTGTTACTTAATGACAGGTAACGTCAAGACTACTGGGAAAGAAATGTTAATTAATGACAGGCAATGTCGAGACTACTGGGAAAGAATTGTTACTGAATGACAGTTAATGTCGACACTACTGGGAAAGAAGTGTTACTTAATGACAGGTAACGTCAAGACTACTGCAAAAGAAGTGTTACTTAATGACAGGTAATGTTGAGACTACTGGGAAAGAAGTGTTACTTAATGACAGGTAATGTCAATACTACTGGGAAAGAAGTGTCACTTAATGACAGGTAATGTTGAGACTACTCGGAAAGAAGTGTTACTTAATGACAGGTAACATCGAGACTACTGGGAAAGAAGTGTTACTTACTGACAGGTAACGTCGAGACTACTGGGAAAGAAGTATTAATTCATGACAGGTAACGTTGAGACTACTGGGAAAGAAGTGTTACTTAATGACAAGTAACATTGAGACTACTGGGAAAGAAGTGTTACTTAATGACAGGTAGCGAAAGAAGTGCTACTTAATGATAGGTAATGACGAGACTACTGGGAAAGAAGTGTTACTTAATGACAGGTAATGTCGAGACTACTGGGAAAGAAGTGTTACTTACTGACAGGTAACGTCGAGACTACTGGGAAAGAAGTATTAATTCATGACAGGTAACGTCGAGACTACTGGGAAAGAAGTGTTACTTAATGACAAGTAACATTGAGACTACTGGGAAAGAAGTGTTACTTAATGACAGGTAACGTCGAGACTACTGGGAAAGAAGTGTTACTTAATGATAGGTAATGTCGAGACTACTGGGAAAGAAATGTTATTTACTGACAGGTAACATCAAGACTACTGGGAAAGAAGTGTTAATTAATGACAGTTAATGTTGAGACTACTGGGAAAGAAGTGTTACTTGATGACAAGTAACGTCGAGACTACTGGGAAAGAAGTGTTATTTAATGACAGGTTAGAACAAGACTACTGGGAAAGAAGTGTTAGTTAATGACAAGTAATGTCAAGACTACTGGGCAAGAAGTGGTACTTAATGACAGGTAATGTCGAGAAAACAGGGAAAGAAGTGTTACTTAATGACAGGTAACTTCGAGACTACTGGGAAAGAAGTGTTATTTAATGACAGGTAACATCTAGACTAGTGGGAAAGAAGTGTTACTTAATGACAGGTAACATTGAGACTACTGGGAAAGAAGTGTTACTTAATGACAGGTAACCAAGACTACTGGGAAAGAAGTGTTACTTAATGACAGGTAACGTCAATACTACTGCGAAAGATGTGTTACTTATTGACAGGTAATGTGAGACTACTGGGAAAGACGTGTTACTTAGTGACAGGTAATGTCAAGACTACTGGGAAAGAAGTGTTACTTAATGACAGGTAATGTCAATACTACTGTGAAACATGTGTTACTTAATGACAGGTAACGTCGAGACTACTCAGAAAGAAGTGTTACTTAATGACAAGTAACGTTTAGACTACTGGGAAAAAGTGTTACTTAATGACAGGTAATGTCAAGACTACTGGGAAAGAAGTGTAAATTAATGACAGGTAATGTCGAGACTACTGGGAAAGAAGTGTTACTGACAGGTAACGTCAAGACTACTGGGAAAGATGTGTTAATTAATGACAGGTAATGTTGAGACTACTGGGAAAGATATGGTACTTTATGACAGGTAACGTCGAGACTACTGGGAAAAAGTGTTATTTAATGACAGGTAACGTCGAGACTACTGGGAAAGAAGTGTTGCTTAATGACAGGTAACATCAAGACTACTGGGAAAGAAGTGTTACTTAATGACAGGTAACGTCAAGACTACTGGGAAAGAAATGTTAATTAATGACAGGTAATGTCGAGACTACTGGGAAAGAAGTATTACTTAATGACAAGTAATGTCGAGAATACTGGGAAAGAAGTGTTACTTAATGTCAGGTAACGTCAAGACTGCTGGGAAAAAAGCGTTACTTAATGACAGGTAACATCAAGACTACTGGGAAAAAAGTGTTAATTAATGACAGGTAATATTGAGACTACTGGGAAAGAAGTGTAACTTAATGACAGATAATGTCAAGACTACTGCGAAAGAAGTGTTACTTAATGACAGGTAATGTCAATACTACTGCGAAAGATGTGTTACTTAATGACAGGTAATGTCGAGACTACTGGGAAAGAAGTGTTACGTAGTGACAGGTAATGTTGAAACTACTGGGAAAGAAGTGTTAGTTAATGATAGGTAATGTCGAGACTACTTGGAATGAAGTGTTACTTAATGACAGGTAACCGAGACTACTGGGAAAGAAGTGTTACTTAATGACAGGTAATGTCGAGACTACTGGGAAAGAATTGTTACTGAATGACAGTTAATGTCGACACTACTGGGAAAGAAGTGTTACTTAATGACAGGTAACGTCAAGACTACTGCGAAAGAAGTGTTATTTAATGACAGGTAATGTTGAGACTACTGGGAAAGAAGTGTTACTTAATGGCAGGTAATGTCAATACTACTGGGAAAGAAGTGTCACTTAATGACAGGTAATGTTGAGACTACTCAGAAAGAAGTGTTACTTAATGACAGGTAACGTCGAGACTACTGGGAAAGAAGTGTTACTTAATCACAGGTAGCGAAAGAAGTGCTACTTAATGATAGGTAATGACGAGACTACTGGGAAAGAAGTGTTACTTAATGACAGGTAATGTAGAGACTACTGGGAAAGAAGTGTTACTTAATGACAGGTAACGTCGAGACTACTGGGAAAGAAGTATTAATTAATGACAGGTAACGTCGACACTACTGGGAAAGAAGTGTTACATAATGACAAGTAATGTTGAAACTACTGGGAAAGAAGTGTTACTTAATGACAGGTAAGAACTTGACTACTGGGAAAGAAGTATTACTTAATGACTGGTAACGTCAAGACTACTGAGAAAGATGTGTTAATTAATGACAGGTAATGTCGAGACTACTGGGTAAGAAGTGTTACTTAATGACAGGTAATGTCGTGACTACTGGGAAAGAAGTGTTACTTAATGACAGGTAACATCAAGACTACTGGGCAAGAAGTGGTGCTTAATGACAGGTAATGTCAAAACTACTGTGAAAGAAGTGTTATTTAATGACAGGTAACATAGATTCCTGGGAAAGAAGTGTTACTTAATGACAGGTAACATCGAGAAAACAGGGAAAGAAGTGTTACTTAATGACAGGTAACGTTGAGACTACTGGGAAATAAGTGTTACTTAATAACAGGTGACGTCAAGGCTACTGCGAAAGAAGTGTTATTTAATGACAGGTAATATTGAGGCTACTGGGAAAGAAGTGTTACTTACTGACAGGTAACGTCAAGACTACTGGGAAAGAAGTGTTACTTAATGACAGGTAACGCTGAGACTACTGGGAAAGAAGTGTTACTTAATGACAGGTAATGTCGAGACTACTGGGAAAGAAGTATTAATTAATGACAGGTAATGTTTAGACTACTGGGAAAGAAGTGTTACTTAATGACAGGTAACATCGAGACTACTTGGAAAGAAGTGTTACTTAATGACAAGTAACGTTGAGACTACTGAAAAAGAAGAGTTACTTAATGATAGGTAATGTCAAGACTACTGGGAAAGAAGTGTTAATCAATGACAGGTAATGTCGAGACTACTGGGAAAGAAGTGTTACTTCCTGACAGATAACGTCAAGACTACTGGGAAAGAAGTGTTAATTAATGACAAGTAACACGAGACTACTGGGAAAAAAGTGTTACTTAATGACAGATAACGTCAAGACTACTGGGAAAGAAGTGTTACTTAATGACAGGTAGTGTTGAAACTACTGGGAAAGAAGTGTTAATTAATGACAGGTAACATCGACACTACTGGGAAAGAAGTGTTACTTATTGACAAGTAACGTCGAGACTACTGGGAAAGAAGTGTTACTTAATGACAGGTAACGTCAAGACTACTGGGAAAGAAATGTTAATTAATGACAGGCAATGTCGAGACTACTGGGAAAGAATTGTTACTGAATGACAGTTAATGTCGACACTACTGGGAAAGAAGTGTTACTCAATGACAGGTAACGTCAAGACTACTGCGAAAGAAGTGTTACTTAATGACAGGTAATGTTGAGACTACTGGGAAAGAAGTGTTACTTAATGACAGGTAATGTCAATACTACTGGGAAAGAAGTGCCACTTAATGGCAGGTAATGTTGAGACTACTCGGAAAGAAGTGTTACTTAATGACAGGTGACGTCGAGACTACTGGGAAAGAAGTGTTACTTAATGACAGGTAATGTCGAGACTACTGGGAAAGAAGTGTTACTTACTGACAGGTAATGTCGAGACTACTGGGAAAGAAGTATTAATTCATGACAGGTAACATTGAGACTACTGGGAAAGAAGTGTTACTTAATGACAAGTAACATTGAGACTACTGGGAAAGAAGTGTTACTTAATGACAGGTAACATCGAGACTACTGGGAAAGAAGTGTTACTTAATGATAGGTAACGTCGAGACTACTGGGAAAGAAGTGTTATTTACTGACAGGTAACATCAAGACTACTGGGAAAGAAGTGTTAATTAATGACCGTTAATGTCGAGACTACTGGAAAAGAAGTGTTACTTGATGACAAGTAACGTCGAGACTATTGGGAAAGAAGTGTTATTTAATGACAAGTTAGAACTAGACTACTGGGAGAGAAGTGTTAGTTAATGACAGGTAATGTCAAGACTACTGCGCAAGAAGTGGTACTTAATGACAGGTAATGTTGAGAAAACAGGGAAAGAAGTGTTACTTAATGACAGGTAACGTCGAGACTACTGGGAAAGAAGTGTTATTTAATGACAGGTAACGTCTAGACTAGTGGGAAAGAAGTGTTACTTAATGACAGGTAACATTGAGACTACTGGGAAAGAAGTGTTACTTAATAACAGGTAACCGAGACTACTGGGAAAGAAGTGTTACTTAATGACAGGTAACGTCAATACCACTGCGAAAGATGTGTTACTTATTGACAGGTAATGTGAGACTACTGGGAAAGAAGTGTTACTTAGTGACAGGTAATGTCAAGACTACTGGGAAAGAAGTGTTACTTAATGACAGGTAACGTCGAGACTACTCAGAAAGAAGTGTTATTTAATGACAAGTAACGTTTAGACTACTGGGAAAAAAGTGTTACTTAATGACAGGTAATGTCAAGACTACTGGGAAAGAAGTGTAAATTAATGACATGTAATGTCGAGACTACTGGGAAAGAAGTGTTACTGACAGGTAACGTCAAGACTACTGGGAAAGAAGTGTTAATTAATGACAGGTAATGTCGAGACTACTGGGAAAGAAGTGGTACTTTATGACAGGTAACTTCGAGACTACTGGGAAAGAAGTGTTATTTAATGACAGGTAACATCGAGACTACTGGGAAAGAAGTGTTACTTAATGACAGGTAACATCAAGACTACTGGGAAAGAAGTGTTACTTAATGACAGGTAACGTCAAGACTACTGGGAAAGAAATGTTAATTAATGACAGGTAATGTCGAGACTACTGGGAAAGAAGTATTACTTAATGACAAGTAACGTCGAGAGTACTGGGAAAGAAGTGTTACTTAATGTCAGGTAACGTCAAGACTGCTGGGAAAAAAGTGTTACTTAATGACAGGTAATGTCAATACTACTGCGAAAGATGTGTTACTTAATGACAGGTAATGTCGAGACTACTGGGAAAGAAGTGTTATGTAGTGACAGGTAATGTTGAAACTACTGGGAAAGAAGTGTTACTTAATGATAGGTAATGTCGAGACTACTGGGAATGAAGTGTTACTTAATGACAGGTAACCGAGACTACTGGGAAAGAAGTGTTACTTAATGACAGGTAATGTCGAGACTACTGGGAAAGAAGTGTTACTTAATGTGTCATGTCAAGGAACCTCAGAAGATTGAAGAAGGGGCCTCAACAGCAAAGGCATGCAAGAGAAGAGATATGTAAAGGACCATTACAAAATAGTTTAATTCTTGGTGGAGCAAATCAAACATGTTCATACTCTTTTTCTCCCCCTTCAGTTATCCAAACTAAAGTTTATAGATGGGAAAATGACAAATAACAATGCATCTGTTTATGCAGATCAATTCATAAACAGATGTGTATTTCAAATTATTTCCAAAAGTTAAGAAAAAGAATGTTTAAATGATTGTACTAGGCCTTGCAATCTAGATCCCACAACTACAGCTGAACAATACATTTCAATTACAACTACCAAATTGCTGAGTTCTATCCAAGGGTGTTTGTAGTGTCCAAAAAAGTCAGCAATGCAGGTTAGTAGTAGGACTGCCAAATCTTAAGTTTATTTAAAAAATGTTTCTTATGCTACTGTTAATCTGGTTCCTATTATAAATAAGATCTTGTGAATGTTCATTTTCTGGGCATGAAACATATTAACCTGCAGTCCATGATTTGTACTTCATCCAGGAATTTTCTGATACTTTTGGTCAGACAGTTTAATTTCCACATTACAGTTTTTTTCCACTCTGCTGTTTAAGGGACGCACACACACAGAGATTTTAACTCTGCCTCACAAATGCCATGTCATACTATACTGGCACATGTGCAGTATAATTCACACATCTTCTGTTATGCAATATTATGCTCTTGGGTATGTCAGCTATAAATTTGCTTATTATAGTTTCTTAGGTCATAGTCACCTCTGCCATTTATATTTGTTGTTTATGTTTCCTCTCAACTGAGTACAAAGTGTTCTTTAGCTTATTCTGCTTGTTGTGATGTTAGTAATATTCTGTTTTGCTGTGTATAACCATAGCTTATTTTCCTATACAATGTAGCTTGAGTTGTACAACAATATTAACTGAGCACTATATTATTTCTAGAATTCTCATGTTTTTCTGTTCTCTGTGCTTTTAGTGTATGGTTGTTAGTTAGGTGTGCTGTATTCCTTTTTTCCAACCTCCCAATATTTCCATACTTGTGTTTTAGTGTGTCTGCTCTCTGGACATTACATCTCTCTGAATTAGGATGACAGAGGTCACTGACTTGATTATTTCAAAATAACGTACTGCCAAAATAGCAGATTACAGAAACAAAGAAAAACAAACCACATGACAACTGTGAGGTGCAAAGGGATAAAGCTTGGGTGTGACCCAGATGATCTCAGATTGACTGGTGACTTGGGTGCTGAAGAACCTGACAGCGTTTGGGAGGATGTCTGGCCCACAGCATTAATGAAACCTTCAGAAGATAGACAGAGTGAAGTGAATGGCATACAATATTTTGGGCCAGAGACATAGGTTTGGATCTCTCAAGTCATGTCCTTATAGTAGCCTTCATAGAGCATAGGTAGGAATGCACATAGCCCCAGATGAAAGTGTTGCAGGGCCTCACATCTGTAAGTGTGTCCTTTAAGTGCCAGAGGAGAAGTTAGGATCAGAAAACAGAAGTAGCCCCCAAAGCTCTTAGATGATGACCACAGCATAGTCTGCTCTGGTGGGATGGAGACTGAATGGGCATTGTTGTAGCAGTGCCTAGAAGATTGGGGTACAGAAAAAGTACCACAGGAAAATGCTTTTCAGATCATGTAATAATTTTCCCATGAGTTGCAGAGTAGTCAGCCTGCAGCTGCCTCAATGTTAGGGACTCCATCCCTTTGGGATGATTTTGTTGTCACAAGCTTAAATGTAAACCAACTTTTCCATATCTGCACTCTCTAAGAAGGGTAATGGATAAGTGTCAGACGAAGCCTCACACTGGGGTATAAGGAGATAAGGAGGCCCATTTCATCTTCAAATATGGCTGGGGGACCCTGTAAATATTCCACCCATGTAATCTTTGTTTTCTGCATGTTATTGCTAATGTTTTGGGAAGCAACAACGTGTCCCTTTGATATAATTATCCATTATCATTGTGTGCATTATGAATTATTTCGTAGTGAGCTCTGATTTTGTTATATTTAGTAGGTAATATTTTTTTTATCCAGGTGTAAAGCTGTGTTTTTATGCTTACTATGCATATATGTGATCAGTCATTTTGGCATTGATTATTGTTAAAAGTGGTCCAAAGACCCTCTGTGTAAATAAACGGTTACAAAAATGAAAAAAAAAAACATGTTTTCATCCAGGTCTGAAAATGCCCTTGAATGCCAAGGTTCCTGATTAGTCCAGGAGGTACATATATGCTTTATTC
Source organism: Protopterus annectens (assembly GCF_019279795.1). Taxonomy (NCBI): domain Eukaryota; kingdom Metazoa; phylum Chordata; order Ceratodontiformes; family Protopteridae; genus Protopterus; species Protopterus annectens. The sequence goes on from NC_056733.1 coordinate 1,410,856,260, forward strand.
CATTTTGGATACTATTGAGGCTATGACGCAGATTATAGACTCAAGCTGTCCCCATGATCTTTATTGCACTAGACAGGATTAGATGATGTCTTTTCTTTGACCAGTAACTGCTAATTGTACTCATCAAAAAAGGGTATTTTTTTAACCTCAGATTGTCTTGAGATTTATTTTTGTGAGTCTGAGTTTTTTAGTGCTGTTTTCTCTTAAAATATTTCTAAAATCCGTAAGACATCTTGAAAATGTGTAACTAGACAAACTTTGGTTTTAATTGGTAAAAGTTTTCCTGCTAGTTAGGAACCTAAACAAATTAATATTTTATATGCAGATCAGACTTGTAGTTTTTCTTGACATCAGTTTCATGCTCTGTGCTGTAATTTCTCAAGATCAATCTTGCATCTAAGTCTGTTACACCTTATTTTCAGCATATTCTCTCAAGAGATTCTCCTGTACTTGTAACATACTTTAAAAGAGTCACCTCATTTCTGCCCAGTCAAGTCAGATAGTCACCCATGGTATTGATGGCATCTGACTTTATTGTCTAGAGGACACATTTGTTGAGGGCTATGGCCTCTGCTAAAACAGTGCAAGCTATATACTTTTTTTCTGAAGACCTAAAACATCTTTATGGTGACCTCTTGTTGTCACATCTCTAAATTGTATTTATTTATTTACTTGTCAACTGGGTTAGAACTTTGATCCACATGGGCCATTGTCAGATTCAGCACAGGTGAAAACTGCACAAAAAACTGAATACATACATTAACTAGAAAACATACAATTACAAGCAACAACTCATGTTAAATGTTATATATAATATATAATAAACTCGTGTTTGTATATATATATATATATATATATATATATATATATATATATATACACACACACACACACACACACACACACACACACACACACACACACACACACACACACACACTATACCTCTCAATTGTCCACATTTTCCCAAAATGTCCACATTTTTGAGTGATATTTTTGGTATTTTCCTCAAAAAAATTGTGGTTTTCTGGGAAATCAGTGAAGATTGAATTCACTAAATAATAAAAGACATTTGAGTTTTAGATTTTGTATCCTTCAGAAAATGCATGGTAACTCAAACCATTTTATTCTATCAACTTTCTAAGTTTATAAGCGCAATATTTAAAATTTGTCCCTATTTTTGTGCCTTTGCCCCCATTACTTTTAGCTTTATCCAGATTTCTTGTACTAAGAGGTTGAGAGGTATGGTACAGGTACACATACTTGTATAAACACATTTATTGTGTTTGGTTTCACCAAGTACAGGATGGTCTATCACAATCCAGTGAAATCTGCCTCGGTGAAACTGAGGGACACGCTTTAACATTGATCCAGTAGTACGGGCACCTTCAGCTCTCCTGGTATCTTGAAATCAGCTGAGTTTTGATGGCGTGAGCCCAACATGATGAAGCCACAGTCCTTCACTAATCACACCAAAAAGTCTTGCCCTGAGGCTGCAAAGAAATCACTCCAAATGTTTCCTAGAAATATTAATATTAAGTCTCAGGAACAATCTGGATGCTTATCCACCTCATGCAGACCTACCCACTATAAAGAGTCAGCATGAGCTGAAACACTCCAAAATGTTCAACTGTAAACCACAATAGCAACAGAAATGTTTTAGTGATAGGTGACTCTGTTGTCAGGCACACTGATTTATCATACATAAGGATGGACTAGGAGAGGGTTGCAGTGAGCTGTCTTTCAAGTGCCAGGATTTCTGATATAACAAGAATCCTGAGGATACTAAGTCCAGACAAACATGGCTATGACATTGTAATGATATATGCAGGAGTGAATGACTTGAGACGCATTTCATGCAATCACTTTAGTTCAACCAAAATGCATATGTGCACTTAGATCAAAATGGGTAACCGATGTGCGTGCATGTGTGTGTGTGTGATTATATTTCATAAATACTCTTACCCAGTACATCGACATACAGTATATCAATTATTTATGGGCAACACTCAATAAATCAAAAAGAAAAAAAGAAACAATGTTTTATGCAAGGGGAAATCCCCCCCCCCCCCCCAACAGCTCTGTTAATTATATACACCAACTGTGAGATCCCAAAAGAGCAGAGAAAGGGCAAATTCCCACTCCCCACTCTGTACCAATCTCTAAAATAAATACTGGCATCCCATAATGAATCAGCAGTTCGATAAAACACGTTTTTTTTTTTCATAAGCATTTGATGATCTGTTGAAACTGTTGTCTCCCCTGTTCTGAGAGACTGCTTTCCAATCTATCTATCTGCAAATATAAAGAGCTGAGTATATTTTTTTGGTTTTAGAGTTTGTACTGTTAGTTGTTGCTTAGATCTCTGTTGAAAGTGTTTTGTCCCACTCACCCTCCTTATTTTTGGCTTGTAATTTAAATTTGGTGGCTTTTGCAGTTGCCCACCCCACTGTAGATTTGATCTGGGACACTCCCCCAGTCCCATCTCTTTCCCACATTCTACCTAATAAACTCTTTCTGCACTTGCTTTTAGTCCTTTTTAATTTAATTGCATTTTTTAAACTGTGTTTGGTCTAATATTGCTACATACTCATGTGCTAGCTTGCACTGCATGTGAATTGTTTTTACTACTGTTTTTGCTACTTTTCTGTAAAAAAACTGTAAGCCTGTTTCCTACCTTTCCTGTAACTAGTGTTCCAGATACAGATTTGCTGTATCCAGGACTGTATGTAAGCTTCTGAGACCCCCCAAGCCATTCTGTGTTGGAGGGAAGCCTTCTAGCTTATCAGTGGGAATGGTAAGCACTAGGTAACCTGTCTACCACATAAGGAGTGGTTCTGGCCCAGAAAGTAGTTATTGGCCGTTTGGGCAATCTCTTCCATCTCTCTCAACTTTCTGATTTGAAAGCCTACATTTGCTCTTGTTTCTGTCCTGTAACTCGTCTAGTACAGATGCAGATTCTTAGTTTTAGCACTTAAATTTCCTTATTCATGCTCAGCACTTGTTCAGAACTTGTAAGCACTAAATAAGCTACTAATTACTATAGCAATCAACCTTCCTCATTACCTAGAGGAAAACAGTTTTTGTACTTACTTTTCTCACTTGCTTAGAGAAAAACAGCTCTTGTACTCACTCTAGAGGAAACTAGTTTTTTATTCAGGCATGTCCAAGGGTTAGCTCCCAGTGTTCTCTCCTGTCTATCTTTTGAACCTGGGCATCTTGAGGCAATGTAGAAATTGCCTCATGTGCACAGACAACCCTCTCGTCCTACCACCCAACACTACAACCTGTGAGAGATGCACTTATCTAGCCAAACTGGAGGTAAAGCTCTCGCCAACCAAGACTGAACTTGACAGTCATGAGGAGAAGGTAAACATTTGCACCACACCACACTCATCACATAGTCTCACTAAATCTACACCACCAAAATCCACACATAGTAACACACAAAAACATTTGCAGAGGCTCTCAATAATAATCTGTCTAAGCAACAGAGATCTCCAAAGCAGAAATGCAAGCAACCTCCATCCCCCAACACAACCCAAATGACACATAGCCCACAGACTCAGTGTGCCAGTCAACCACAGCCAATAAGGCAAAACAACGTACCCAACGCACTAGTCATAGGTGACTCTATAGTCAGGCACACTGATGTCCCAATCACCAGACTAAATAAGGAGAGGGTTACTGTCAGCTGCCTGTCGGGTGCCAGGATCTGCCACATAACCCACGCACTCAGGTCACTCCACTACAAGTACAAGTATGACTCTGTCATTGTCCATGTTGGTGTGAATGATCTGAGATGTACCTCCCTGGACTACATGAAAAGAGACATGGAAGAGTTCTCTGATCTTGTAGCCCAGGCAGGTATGACCCTATCCCTGAGTAGCATTCTGCCATCGCCCAGAATGATACCACAGTACAAGGATAAAATGATTGACTTCAGCAATTGGCTAAGCTTCTGGTGTCATTCTAAGGGGATCCAATATCTGTCTGCTTGGGATGACATGGTCGACAGACCACGATGCTTTGCCACAGATGGCCTGCACCTGTCGCCCCTGGGATTCTGGATACTGGCTAAGGCTCCTGCTGCCCCTATAGTGCCTTTTTTAGGCAAGGTTCAAATAAATTCACCACTGTAACAGGAAAAGACAAGCAAAAACTGAGGGTAATGCTACTCAATGCTAGAAGTCTAAATATCAAAATGCACTCACTCAATGCACTACTTAAAATGGAGAACATCGATATCTGTGCAGTGACTGAGACCTGGTTCAAGACTCCAGAGAGCACCTCTGCACTACCAGGCTATAACTCATACCACACTTTTTGGCCATGTAACCTGGACTGAAACATCAAAGGCGGAGGTGTGTCCATACTCATTAAGGACATCCATGTCTCCAGGCTAGTTGCTCAGCATAATGCATCCAAGGTTATCCAAGTGCAACTAACTCTGAGCAAAACTGCAATCCAAATTGTAGCTTGCTACAGATCCCCAACCATGCCCCAGGATTACCACTCCTCTTTTCTTGATGTACTGAAAAATATTAGGGTTCAACCAAACACTCTAATAATGGGCGACATCAACTACCCCACCATTAACTGAGAAAACTACTCATGTACCAACTCCTTAGCTCAACGCCTTCCAGAATTCATAAACTCCAATGCCCTGGATCACCTTATCCACACCCCCACCAGGAGCAACAATATCTTAGACCTAGTCATTACCAACATGAGTGACCGGTGTTCCACACCTGAAGTCAACTCCTCATTGGTGCGATCCAACCATAAGCTAATCACCCTTGATATCCACATCCCACCCCCACTCCCCATTAAGGAAACCATGGTAAAAAATTTCTCCAAAGCCAACTTCATGCTTCTTAAGACAGAAGTGGTGAACTTCATCACACCCATGCAGATGGACAATACAGTTACAACTGCTGAATCCTACATAAATGCACTCTATAAACACTTACACGAGTGCATGGATCGTGCTATCTCAAACAGAATCAAGATGCTATCCTCCAAAAAAAGGAAGCCAATCTGGGGGTCCTCTGCCATAAACAAACTGTACAACAGAAGGAAGAAACTGTTGAAAAATAGTGTAAAATCCCATGAGTGGAGGAGTTCCCTGGTCACCCTCAGTAAGAAGCTGAGATCCCTTATAAGATCCTCCAAAGCTAGCTACGAAAACAAAATTGCCACTAATTCTAAGGACAACCACAAAGCATTCTATAGCTATGTCAAGAATCTCGATGGCAACACCTAGATATGCTCTGAGTTTCAGCACAACGGCATGAAAATTACAGAACCAACTGATATTGCCAACATCCTGGCTGATAGGTTCAGTGCTAACTTTACCCCCCCCCCTCACCCCCTAAAGGGCCCATATCTATACAGGAAGAATTGCAGAGTCCCTGTAATCACAACTACACAAGGTAAAAGCTGCACTCTCTAAAGCCAAAAACACAGCATCCATGGGACTGAACAACATCCCAGGCTGCGTTTTACACGAACTTCAGAACAAACTGGCTCCCCACTTAAGCATCATGTTCAATAATAGCCTCGTATCAGGCTTTGTGCCCACTGAATGGTGCACAGCAACAGTTATCCCACTCCACAAAGGGGGAGCCACCACTGATCCTGGGAACTATCGACCTATTAGCCTGATGAGCCTGGTCTTCAAGGCCGTGGAACGTATCATCATGGAACTCATAAACAAAGACATTGGTAACCTCCAAACTCTGGATCCCACCCAGTTCGGGTTTGTGAAAGGCAGATCATGCCTTCTGAACCTGATCGACTTCTTTGAGGCAGTCACCAAAGCTGTAGATGAGGGTAAGGTGGTTCACACAGCCTATCTTGACCTCACTAAGGCATTCGACACCATCCTCCATTCTGGAATTATAGATAAACTCACTAAACTAGGTATAAATCCCTACGTTACAAGATGGGTTGCCAACTGGCTCACTGACAGAACCCACACTGTAAAAGTTGCAGACTCCAAATCTGACCTCAAAGCAGTGACAAGTGGAGTACCACAGGGTTCCATCCTGGGACCTCTCCTGTTTGGTATCTACTTCTCTGAAGTACAGGCTAACACAGAAGGCCTCTGGCTAATGAAGTTCACAGATGACTGCAAACTTGGAGCCATAGTCAAGTCCCCAAATGATGCGGACATCCTACAGAAGGGCCTCGCTGAGACAGATCCCTGGTGTCAGAGCCATAGCCTCAAGCTCAATGCCAAAAAGTGCAGTGTCATCCCCCTTGGTAAAAACTCTGTACCCATGAACTACCACATAGGCAGCAATCTACTTAACACCGAATGCATGATAAGAGACCTTGTGACCCAGGTGGACAGTAGTCTCTTCTTTGATAGTCACATCACCACAGTAGTCAGGAAGTCCTCCTTCGGACATCCTACAGAAGGGCCTTGCTGAGACAGATCCCTGGTGTCAGAGCCATAGCCTCAAGCTTAATGCCAAAAAGTGCAGTGTCATCCCCTTTGGTAAAAACTCTGTACCCATGAACTACCACATAGGCAGCAATCTACTTAACACCGAATGCATGATGAGAGACCTTGTGACCCAGGTGGACAGTAGTCTCTCCTTTGATAGTCACATCGCCACAGTAGTCAGGAAGTCCTCCTTCATGGCATACCTCATCATAAAAGGGTTCTCATCCATGAAAAAAGAGGTCATTGTTCCCCTCTACTCAACACTCATTAAACCCATTATAGAGTACAACTCCCCTTTTGGAATGTACCTCACAAGACATCTGCAGCAGCTGGAAAGGCCACAGAAGTACCTCACAAAGAGGATTACTGGCCTCAAACAAATGCCCTACACTGACCGCCTCAAAAAACTCCAACTTTACTCCATAGCATATCGCCTACTCCGAGGTGATCTCTGCCTAACATATAAAGCTATGTCAAACCCAGAGCTGTTGGACATGCTACAACTAAAGAAATCCCAATCCCTCTGAGCTACATGCTCTAGGGACCTAAACCTTGTCACCACAATAAACAGGACATGCTGGAGGGATAGATTCCTGTCCCAGAGACTTCGCATATTCTGGAACAGGCTACCCATCTATGTCAAGCAAAGTTCTTCATTAGCACTCTTCAAGAAAAATCTTGATGAGTGGATGGGAAATAGGAAATACACCCTGGGGATCACTTCTGTGTCTCTGCTCGACAGTGGCACAGGAAAATAATTTTCTTGGGTGATGTAAGCCGGGGAACCTTGTTAGCTAGGCTTACGTAGGCCCCTGGGCCGATAGCCTAGGTCCTACCTATGAACCTATGTACCAAATGTATGATGAAACACACAAAACCCATATACACACACACACACACACACACACACACACACACACACACACACACACACACACACACACACACACTCATTTACTTTTGAAATGCCATGCTCTGTTCCATCAAGTTGCACTATCATGTGATAAAGAAGTTGATGCATGGCATCACTGGGTCTCACAACATGAGCCAAATGGACCTGGGCCCCTCCCCTGACAAGACCAATGGTGGTGTACATTCCTTGTTCTGCACTAATAGGAATATTGATTTGTTGGTGTAGAGTGATGTTGTGTGCCCTGATGATGCCATGAGTCAAAGTGTTCATCATGCAACTTTACTGGACAGAGCCATACATTTATATTTATAGTGCTATACACACACATACACATACAAACACAAATACACACAGACATAAATGTATATGAATATATATATATATATATATATATATAGAGAGAGAGAGAGATGGCTCGTTTAAATGTGATAGCTTAGAAGGATCAGGTGACATTGTTTTAAATGGTTTCTTTAAGGATACTAATCCAGAAAGAGGCAAAGAAGTTAGAATTATTGATGGAAAATGGCATACTAGGATATTTGAATCCCAGTATCATGATATAGAGCAGATTTGTAGCCATTTTGGTTTGAAGAGGTTCCTTGGAGGACTCTAGAAGTAGTAGCATGTACCCGACAGGAAGAAGGAATGCAATCAAGCAACATCCGAGTGAGGTAAGGGAGCTCAACCCTTTACAGGAGAACACAGATGGATTTATCCCTGCCTCTGAGAAGAAAGAGATATTTATTATTTATTTTTATCTGTGGAACTGCAGAGGGAAGTACTCTGTTATTATGAAGTTTCTGTAAATACTGATACTATACTGTCCCTTCCATCCATTTCACTTGGTTGGATTATTCACCTTGCATTGGATACAAGCTGGCAAACTGTCTCACAGAATCTTCTCCAGGACTCAAGTCCTCATAGGTTCATAGGTTGGTACTAGGCTATCGGCCCTAGGGCCTATGCAAGCCTAGCCATAACAATTCCCTGGATATTTCTTCCCACACTATTTACTTCTCTGGACCCCTGTCTAGCAGGGTGACTGACATGATCCCCGGGGTGAATTTCCTGTCGCCCATCCAATCATCAGGGTTCCTTTTGAAGAGGGCCAATGATACACTCTGCTCGACATGTATGGGCAGTCTATTCCAGAGTATGGGGGGGGTCTCTGGGTCAGGAACCTATCCCTCCAGCATTTTTTGTTCATTGTGATGACAAGGTTTAGATCTCTGGAGTGTATGGCTCTGAGGGATTGGGATTTCTTTAAGTGGAGCATGTCCAACAGCTCAGGGTTTGACATGGCCTTGTATGCTAAGCAGAGATCACCTCTGAGTAGACGATATGCCACAGAATATAGCTGGAGTTTTTTTAGAAGGTCAGCATATGGCATCTGCTTTAGGCCTGTGATTCTTTTAGTGAGGTATTTCTGTGGCCTTTCCAGCTGTTGCAGATGTCTTGTGAGGTACATACCAAATGGGGCATTATATTCTATAATGGGTCTAATGAGGGATGAGTACAGTGGGACAATAACCTCCTTTTTTCTGGATGAATAGCCCTTAGTGATGAGGTGTGCCACACAGAAGGATTTCCTGACTGTTGTGGCGATGTGGTTATCGAAAGTGAGACCACTGTCCACCTTTGTCCCTAAGTCTGTCATCACACTTTCGATGTTTAGTGTCCTGCCACCTATGTGGTAATTCATGAGAACATGTTTTTTTCCAAAGGGGATAACCATACATTTCTTGGCATTAAGCTTGAGCCCATGGCTCTGGCACCAGGCATCTGTTTCTGTAAGGCCCTTTTGCAGAATATCCACATAATTTGGGGATTCAATAATGGTTCCCAGTTTGCAGTCATCTGCGAACTGTTGGCCTGTACTTCAGAGAAGTAGATGCCAAACAAGAGTGATCCCAGGACTGAACCCTGAGGTACTCCACTTGTCACTTGTCTGGAGCTGGATTTGGAGTCGGCTACTTTTACAGTCTGGCTTCTGTCAGTAAGCCAGTTGGCAACCCATCGAGTGACATAGGTATTTATGCCCAGCTTAGTAAGTTTATCTATGATTCCAGAGTGGGGGATGGTGTCAAAGGCCTTGGTGAGGTCCAGATAGGCTGTGTGGACCGCCTTACCCTCGTCCACCGCTGTGGAGACTGATTTGAAGAAGTCAATCAGATTCAGGAGACAAGCTCGGCCCTTCACAATCCCAAACTGGGTGGGGTCCAGATTTTGAAGGTTGCCAATGTCTTTGTTTATAAGTTCCATGATAATGTGTTCCATGCCCTTGCAGATCAGGCTTGTCAGACTGATGAGACGGTAGTTCCCGGGATCCAAGGCGGATCCTCCCTTGTGGAGCGGGATAACTGTAGCTGTGCGCCACTCAGTGGGCATGAAGTCTGAGGTGAGGCTATGATTAAACATGACACTTAGGTGAGGTGCCAGTTCATTTTGTAGTTAATGTAGTACACAGCCTGGGATGTCATCTGGTCCCATGGATGCTGTATTCTTAGCTTTGGAGAGTGCGGTTTCTACCTGTGTGGCCGTGATTATCGGAATTTGGCAATCTTTTGGTATTGAGATGGGCCCTTTAGGGGGTGAGAGGGGGAGTGAAGTTGGCACTAAATTGATCTGCCAGGATATTGGCAATATCCTTGGAATCAGTATATTTAATGCCATTCTGTTGTAGCTCAGAGCAGATCTGAGCATTGCCATTTAGATTATTGACATAACTATAGAATGCCTTGTGGTTGTCTTTGGAATATTTGCCAATTTTATTTTCTTAACTAGCTTTTGAGGATTTTATGAGGGATCTGAGCTTCTTACTAAGGCTGGTGAGGGAGTTTTTTGCATCCTGGGATTTTCCTCTTTTCTGCAACAGTTTCTTCCTTCTGTTATATAGTTTGTTTATAGCAGGGGACCACCAGATTGGCTTCCTATTTTTGGAGAAGAGCATCTTGGTTCTATTTGGGAGGGCACGATTCATGCACAAGTGGATGTGCTCGTACAGTGCTTTAATGTAGGATTCTACAGTCAAACTTCAGATCCTATCTGCGTGGGTGTTCTGAAGTTTGTCACTTCTGACTTCAGTAGCATGAAGTTGGCTTTGGAGAAGTTTTTTAAGGAGGTTTCCTTACTGGGGGGTGGGATGAGGATGTCAAGGGTGATTTGCTTATAGTCAGACCTGACCAATGAGTGGGTGACCACTGGTGTGGAGCATCTATCTCCCATGTTGGTAATGACCAGGTCTAGGATATTGGAGCACCTGGTGGGACAATGGATTAGTTGATCCAGGGCATAGGAATTTATGAATTCCAAGAACCGTTGGGAAAAGGAGTTGGTACCCGAGTAGTTTTCCCAATTAATGGCAGGGCAGTTGAAATCACCCAGTATTAGGGTGTTTGGTTGTATCTTAATATTTTCCAGTATGTTTAGAAAGGTGTAGTGAGAATCTTGGGGCATGGTGGGGGATCTGTGGCAAGCTACAATTTGGATTGCAGTCTTACCTAGTGTTAGTTGCACCTGGAGAATTTCAGATGCATTGTGTTGGGCAACTAGCCTGGAGGTGTGAATATCCTTGGTGAATATGGACACTCCTCCACCTTTAGTGTTTCAGTCTTGGTTTTGTGGCCGAAAAGTGTGGTAAGAATTGTAGCCTGGTATTGAAGGGGTGCTCTCTGGAGCCTTGAACCAGGTCTCAGTTACTGCACAGATATCGATGTTCTCCATTTTTAGGAGTACTTCAAGAGAGGGCATTTTGAGGTTTAGACTTCTAGCACTGAGATTTTGCATGCTTGTATCTGTTACAGTGGTGGTTTTATCCTTTGACCCTTGCCTAAAAAATGCACTATGGGGTGGCAAGAGCTTTAGCCAGTAACCTGAATCCCAGGGGTGACAGGTGCAGACCATCTCTGGCAAAACATCATGGTTTGTCGATCATGTCTTCCCAGGCAGACAAATACTGGATCCCCTTTGAATGACACCAGAAGCTTAGCCAATTGTTGAAGTCAATCATTTTGTCCTTATACTGTGGTATCATTCTGGGCGAAGGCAGGATGCTACTCAGGGCTAGGGTCATACCTGCCTGGGTCACATGATCCAAGAGCTCTTCCATGTCTCTTTTCATGTAGTCCAGGGAGGTATGTCTCAAGTCATTCACTCCAGCATGGACAATGACAGAGTCATATTTGTACTTGTGGAGTGACTTGAGTGCATGCATTGTGTGGTGGATCCTGGCACCCGACAGGCAGCTGACTGTAATTTTCTCCTTGTTCAGCCTGGTGAGTGGGACATCAGTGTGCCTGACTATAGAGTCACCTATGACTAAAGTGTTGGGTACATTGTCTTGCCTTAGGGGCTGTTGTTGGGTGGCACACTGGTGTTGTGAGATATGTATCACTTTGGTTGTGACTGGTGTTTGTTTGCGTTTCAGCTTCGGAGGTCCTTGTTGCTTGGGCAGGTTAATGTTAAGGGCCTCCGCATATGTGGGTTTAGTGTTGCTATGTGTGGGTGTTGATGGTGTGGGCTTTGAAGGGCTTTGAGTTGCTTGAGGTGTAATGCAGGTGTTAACCTTCTCCTCTTGTCTGTCTAGCACAATATTGGCCAGAGAGAGCTTTGCTTCCAGTTTGGCTGTGTAAGTGCATCTCTCGCAGGTTGTAGTGTTGGGTGGTAGAAGGAGAGGATTGTCTGTGTACATGAGGCAGTTGCCGCATTGCCCCAGTATGCCCAGATTCACCAGGTGGACAGGAGAAATCACCGCAAGCTGACCCTTGGACATGCCTGTTTAGGTGCTTTTTTGTAAAGTTCAGGAGCTGTTTTCCCTTACCTTTGCAAGGTACTTTGCAATTATAGGCTGTTTAGTGCCTATGATTAATTTTCCTTATTGACAAGGAGAGCTGAGTGCTTGTATCAGTTTCAGGCTTCCTAGTGCTTTCCAGCAGGCTCTAGAGCAAGAGCTAGTCACAGGGGTTCAGATTTTAGTGCTAATACTGAGAAACCAGCTAGTTCTAAGGGAAAATTTGAAGAACAGACTTTCTGGCACCTGGAATACTTTAACTGTAGCCTTGCAGTGCTGCACGATGTGAAAAATGTGCAAACACATGCGTTTTTAAGCCAGAAAGTTGAAAGGGATAGAAATCAGCCCAAAAAGGCTAATAAAATTACAATTTCAGAGCTGGAAACCACTCTTCTAGCATTAGATAGGCAGTACAATGCTCACCACTCCCACTGGTAAGCAGTAGGACTTACCTCTACCACAGCAAGGTCTGGATAGCTCTGAACACAGAAAATAAAGTCCTGAGACAAGCAAAGCCTGGGATATGGACTGGCTAGAAAAGGTGGGAAACGAGCAAACAAGATAGTATTTATTTTTTGTTGGAACAGGCTAAACAATGCAATAATACAGTAAATAAACACAGAAAAGGCTAACAAACTTGAGTGTGTAGTCCTAAACAGTAAATGCAATTAAAACTCTACAAAATTAGCTATTTAAAACATTTTAAATGAAGCAAGGTAAGTGCAATACTGAAAAACGATTTAAGAGGCAGTAACACAGCAGAATAAGTAGCTAGTCTACATATACTGAGAAGTCTATATATACAGAAAAGCAGCTAAAACACACAAACACTTCAGATCCAGTGTAACCTAGAGCACTTGAGTTGTAGCAATATTAAGGCAATTACAGTTATAATAAATGCTCTAAAATATACTCTACATTTCCAAAATGTTTTTTTTTTTTACAAAAACACAAAATAACCAGCCCCCATTAGCCAGCAGCCAATTAACACAATCTAGCCAAGGTAAAGAAAGGCTTCAGCTAATTCAAGATGGCCTGTTCATGTGCTTTGAACAATCACTGTATAAACAAACAAGCCCAGAGCCAGCAATTCTGAACTAGGACAATACTAAAGCTATTAGCCTACAGACAGTAAGCACTACAGAAAGCCAGAAAATGAAAGTTTTTAAACAGATAAAGGAGCAATGAGAATCTACAGAATGCTTTTAACTGCAAACAAATCAGTTACCTGTGCAGATTAGTTAATAGCAATGAAATACACTCAAAAACTATGCAGCAGGCAATAATATATATAAATTGCTAGAAACAATAACCAGTATAAATAATCGAAAAAAACAGGATAGTTATATATCTCAGCTAAGAGTTGTAGTCAACACCTCTCCTCCACTCTGCTCAGCATGTATAGACAGAAACCCTCTCAAAGTTCCTATCCCTCACATCCAGTTTTCCACTTCTTCAACACAGACACCATTCTCTAGTACTCCAGTTTGCTTTTTCAGATAAGTAGTTTTTTTCTTATTATACAGTTTGCTAATCTTTCAGTTGTTTATCTAGATTACATTTCTCAGAATTTTCTTTCTTCTTCCATATTCCCTTCTAAGCCTCTCTGTCATTTGGCAGAAATTTATTTTGACTCATTAGGCCAGTTATTGAATACAACATCCCTTTAGCATGTATCTGTTGAGACACATGCAATAACTGGAAAGCCCACAGAGATAACTTACTAAAAGGATACAAGGCCTAAACAACATTTCCTACATGGACTGACTCAAAGACCTGTTACTATACTCAGCATCCTACAGATTGCTAAGAGGTGACCTGTGTCTGGAATACAAGACCTCTTCCTACCTAATGCTGAAGGATTTACTGCACATCAACAAGTCAAATGGCATCAGAAATATTAGTCTATGGATCTAAACCTCTTCCGCAACATCAACAGAATGGTTTGGAGGGTAATATATATCCTGTAGAAGATATTGATGTGTGACAGACTCTCCATCCACATAAAAGAAAGTTCATCCTATTCCATATTCAAGTGCTACTTGGATCTGTGGATGGGAAACAGGAAATTTACCCCAGGACTGCTCTCCTGTACTACTAATGGACAGAGGCAGCTCCTAAATGCTTTATCCTATGCATGGGTCCTGTCAGATTATCTATGGTATGATCCCAGTTATTCTTATTAGAGATAATATATATAATTATTGACCATGGGATGGGTAAGACCAATCTATAACCAAATGGGATACATTATTTTGAGCACAAAAATGGAAACTGGCAAGTCTTAAAATAGCCCACAAGGCCAGCTAGCCTAGTACTTCCTTGTGAACCTATGAACTTCAATCAATGTGTTTCCCTCCTATATCTTGTCTTCTCAAGACATATCCCTTTTCCTTGCTGAGATTTTAGAAAAACAACTATTCCAGTTTCATCCCCCCATTAAAAAATCTGGCTAACTGGCTAAACTAAAATAAGCAAAAAACCCAATGAACTCTGTAACACTGAGTAACTTTAATAAAATGTAAAGCTTTTGGATAAAAACCTTCATCAGTACATAACACACATCTAAAATCACAATTATAAAACAGTAAAACACATGCGATCACATGATGGCATACAGCCAATAAGCCATCATAAATAATAAAAAGCCAATTAACACAAATTATCTTAAACATATTTGTTTTTCTTTAAGAACTGGCTTTAAAGAAACCATTCTGGTGATGCCTGGTGTTCAGTCAGCCTGTAAGTGTAAAATCCATTCATATTATTTAAATTCCAACTTATTATTTAAATCCCCACCCTAATGCTTTTAAAAAGTGCATCTATAACACTATATGTGAAAAAGTTATCACTACCATTCTCCCTTTGATGTTGAGCTAGAGAACTATGTTCTACTATTCTTTTAGTTTTCTGGTGGATTTACCAATAACAAAACTATGACATTGTTTGCATATTTCTCTGCTTTACCACTCTCTTTTATTATTCTTGGTTAAACTAAAAACTCCACATATCTGTATTCTTGTGATCAAGGTCACAGCTGAAATGTTCCAAGGAGGACCTTGGTTAATAAATAAAATACATAAAAATTCTAATTTTCTATTTGTAATTTTATATTCCTGGATATACTAAATTATTTTAACAGCCTTCCTTTCCCCCTTTTTTCAGTTTAGACTTTTTCCTTCGCTTTTTGTTTTGCAGATGTTCTAGTTTATATTTTTGCAGCAAACTTAAGCTGTCATGCTTTAGACTATTCCTCAAATCTCATCAAGTCTCTTCATTTTTTTTGTGCATCATTTATGTTGCATAGCTTTTCCAGCTGCAAGACCTTTTACAGTGTCACTCATAAATTTATCAAAAGGGACCAACCCCAGTAATGACCTATGTGGTATACCAGTATTACCATATATTTTTTTCTTATAATTTGAATCTTTTTAATATAAACAAAATAGATTGTGCCAAAATGAAAATGTACTAGTTATTATTATTTATTTGCAGCTCCTAATGACAGCTGATAAAAATACTTGTACTAATGCAAATACTCAAGATGAATTAAAAGTAAAATTCCATACTTACACGTCTGATCGTCTTATGGTGGGTTAAATATAGAATGGACTAACACTTTGATTTCGTATTAAAAAAGAAATTGTTCATTAGCAAAAATACATATTTTTTTGAATTATATAAATGATGGCATTATCAGCCGGCAATGATGCCACTGGAAAAGCAACGAAAAAATGGGTGGAAAAAAAGATTATTGTGTAAAGAAGCAGAATATGTAGAAGAAAAACAAAAGATGAATTCATTAAAAAAAGATGCCCTGTACTTTTGTCTTTGTAACACACCAGTGTACTGCATGGAAATTTTTAAGTGGAAGAAGTAAGAATTACTGATGATTGGGTAGATTATAAGTGATGTATAATGTCTGCAACTGGGAGTGTGCCAGTATGGTTTGTGATGTAAAATGCTCGAGACTAGGACTGTGTCAGTGTGGTTCATTTTCATTTATATAAATGTATGATTACTTATGTAGTAAGTGATGGTTTAATAAAGGCATTTCTTGTTTAAAAAATGAGCAGGAATTGAATAATTTATGTAATGTTGCTTAGGTTATATGATACATAGTGATATATGTGAAGTACAATGCTTGCTAATGTTAATTTGTTAATACAGTTTGATTACTTTGTATAAATGTGAAATTGCATGTCACAAGTGATAATTTAATAAAGGTGTTAAAAAAACAACACCTGTGGTGTAGAGAGATAAAGCCTAAACATAGTCCAAGAGAATTTTGTTTGTCTATTGGTTGAGCACCTGACCATGTTACAAGGTAGGATTTACAGGCCCATCCTGGGAGGAGGGGAAGGAAGTAGGAGCCAGCTTCACATACAATGATATTATCCCACAGAGGATTGTTAGAGATGAAGAGGGTGGCCTGGCGGCAGGTGTAAGGCTCACCAAGCCACCAGTGAGTGGTAGCCTTCATAACGACTGAATGAGAATACAAAAGTATGCATTCTCTCTCTCTCAAGGGAGGGAATTAATTGTGGATCCCCACAGTGACTCAGTTTGCTGCCCCTTCTAGTCAGGAGGTGAGGTTATGCCTTTAAGTGAAGTTTTTGCCAGGCTACTGATGACAGTTGGCACAGAGGGTTAATGCTGTGAGCTATAGCTTCTGTGGTACATGGTTTGATTCCCTCAGCACTCGGCTACTTTGTGACTTTGAGCAAGTCATTTAACCAGACATTACTCCCAGGTTACCCCTGAAAAGAAATTGTGTATCCAATGGGCCTACCTGGTTAATAAATCAGTACTGAAATATTGAAGAACACAAGGCATCTAGATAGCCCCTCTGAGACAACTCTTGTCTCTGTTCTGGGTAAAATCCCCCAAGTAGAGGGAAGAATCCGTACCATCCAATCAAGGGGAGGCTTGATGGTCTGTAGGCATGACAGCAAAAATAACCTAGGAGAAAAAAATAAATGTTACAAAGAAAGAGGCAGCAAGACAAACAGATATAAAAAATGGACATTTAGGAGCAACAGGGAAAGAAAAGAAGTTGTGAACAATGATGTAATTAAGTTGTTGAACTGTAATTTTTTAATGGCTTGATTAATTCTTCATGGTTTTAGCTGTGTGGGAGAACCATTTTTCATTGTTTTTGGATGTTGAAGAATTAATTAGAAATGTTGTTTACTTAATAAAATGATGAATTTTTGGTTGTGATGATAAATAAAGACAAATTTAAAAGGAATTATAGGCCAACAGCTTGCACTGTCATCTATGTTTATTTCTTTATTGAACAATGTAAATTTTTGTTTATAAAATTATTTTATTTATTTATTTCACATTTGTTAACCGAGTTAGTCCAACTGAGTAAGAAATTACCAATTTTCAGTGGAGACCTGAGGGGAAAAGCCCCGAACAAAAATATGCGTTGGATGAAGGGACATGTTGGCTTACTAAGCATTTATAAATATGATCATTTTAATTCTGTCTGCTGCTTGACATTGAGTGAAAAAGTTAATAATTATAAGTAAGCAAACAGAAAGAGGTGGGCACTTTTTTGCAATGGAGAAAATTTTGGGCTATGGCACAAGTCATGCTAGTGAAGAGAGT